>NC_087201.1:88189686-88234686 GCF_015104395.2 Macrobrachium nipponense
TTCGGTTGGTAGCCTGAGTCCAGAGGTACACACCAAGTCCCTCATTCACTTCTAAACTTTACCATCCTTGATAGGATGACATTCAGCAATGGTCTATGCAAAAACGCGTCATGCTTAGTAAACTGAATACGGTGGCTGAGAGAGAGAGAGAGAGAGAGAGGAGGAGAGAGAGAGAGAGAGAGAGAGATTTAGCGGGCAACGCAGGTATCAGTAATTCTAGATTTAAGCCAAGATGACTGGCAGTTAGAGATTTAAAGATACAATTAGATATGCAACTAATCTGCAACTAATCGTGCAAAGGATTGGTATACGTTGACGAATAGTGTAAAATGCAAATTCTCGCCAAAACTGAATCATTTTTAATAATCGAGCAATCTGCCTCACTGGGCAAGAGAATAAAGAAAAAAGGAATGCAATTGTGAAATACCTGAAAATGTGCCCAGGACAAATCAAATTCATAATTATGTACCTAAAGAATAGATCGTGCTATAAATATTAGAAACTGCTGTCCATGAAGGTGATCTGTGGAATACTCACTGAAGGAAAGAAATGATTGTATAAGGGGATTGTCCGTGAAAAAGTACAAGACAGACTGATTTCGCAGTAACAGGCAAAAATAAATATGAATTTATTTTTCGTGACTGGCGGTCATAGATTAGATTAAACTCAGAAAAATACAAGGCTTTTGTCCACAATGTTATACCACATTTATCACTTGATATTGTATTCACCATATCTCTGGAATAACTTACATCCAGTGGGAATTATACTTGATAAGAGCATCTGGCTTAGCCAAGACTCGAACATGGGCATTTGGTTTAGAAGCAGTAGTAGACAGGGAATTTAACAACTCGCCTATCGAGAGAGATTAACTTTGGTACCGACTCTGCTGTACATATTCCTGTTGAATTGAGGTTCAAATCCTGTCTCCGGTTAAACAACGTGAGAAGAACAGAAATAATGGGGAACTACCAAAGGCATCAAGTTATAGGATACATAATTTCTGAATAGTTTATCATACTTAATTACTTTGCAAGAAACTTTTCGTAAAATTTTTGTCCACTAGTTGGTATTAGCTTTGTTTTCTCTGTTAAAAAGTCTACTAGAACGACTGTTTTCATGGATGAGAAAATCTCACCCCTATAACATTCCTCAAAACTATTCCTGTTTGTTTATCTCGCAGACTGGATGTATTTCCACTAAATCTCGTTGGGCGTTTACGGTTCAGGGTTGGGACACCAACAGGTGTAACTTACAACTCACACCTAATCCCACCCTGTTAAGGGTGTTGATTTCAATCTAATAACATATAGAGAAGAAGAAGAAGAAGAAGAAGAAGAAGGAAAATGGTTCTACTTGAGGAAATGTAAAACCATTTCCTGGCTCTCTTAGAATTTTTAAATTCACTGCAGTCCTCCATACCCTTACGTATTCTTTACCAAACGTCCATAAATTTTTTTTTTTATATCTGACAGGAAAATTTTGCATCTACTCTAGGATACAAATACCCCGTCGGAGTGTAAATCACAGACAACATAACACCGCCTGCACTTGACGACAGCCTCTAGTGACAGACTGCCACCGAGCTTCATAATAAAAGAGAGAGAGAGAGAGAGAGAGAGAGAGAGAGAGAGGAGAGAGAGACGTGGGGGCAGGGGCAGGTGTAGATTAAAGTATGATTGGATATTCTCGGACACAATTTGACAAGTTATCCTCGATAACATTGTACCGCGCTGATATCTGGATGATTCGATGAAAGATATGAATTATTCCATTCTGAAACGTTATCGGAAAGGATCAGCATCTTCGGGAAGGAGCATCTTTCATCATTCAGGAGAAATGAATGAGTCCAGGAAATCTCGTAAATCATACGACCCGCAGTTGAATGACCCCAGACGTCTGTTATTAATGATTTGATTATCCTTGGGAGAGAAGCAAATTTCCTCATTTCATTTCAAAGTTGGATGATTTTGTTTTTCTTTTCTTTTCTTTTTGAGGTATTGAGAGGATGACCTTGATTTGTTCCTTTATATACATTCGCATGATGGTATGTATTTTCTCTTAAATTATGAAAATATGCACAAATATTTTCCTGTCCTAAATTTGCTAATAAAAAAAATCAGCTTTTGCTGACGTTCTTTTATCAGCATGTTACAGGCAGTTCTTCATTTATGTAGGTCTGAATTGTTTCAAAGTCTCTACCCAATATTTTTCTCGAAGTTTCATTGTCAATACTTTTCATCATTATTTATGTAAGTTTTTACCAAGATTTTTCTCCCACTTCATTGCACAATCACCTCTGATATTTTTTAAGAACAAAGATAAGTCGAAGGTTTTTATTCCTACATCCACCGTAAAGAAACATTCTCATATATCATTACCTTTATGTTTGTCGACTCTCACCAACAAACACCTACAAACTTCCGGAACGATCTCTCATATAAACATACAGAGCTCCTTCCCCTCCGACTTCTGTCGTCTCTCACCTTTACATGCTTCCAATGCGGCGCTGAATGCAAATGTAACGCGCTCAACATTCCATTCATCTACTGCGCTTTTCCTGCAACAAATTTACGTTGAACTACGAGTATTCTGCTTCTTCTTAACTTTCGTTAACTGGCCTTCTCTATGTGTGCCTTTATCCCAACGCCCTCCCCTTATGTTCTCTCTCTCTCTCTCTCTCTCTCTCTCTCTCTCTCTCTCTCTCTCTCTCTCAGTATATGTATGTAAATGCGTATATCTACACCTCTCCCTCTCTCTAAGTGCTAGAAAATATAGACAAACAAATGTCATTTCCAAAATGGTAAATGACAACACAAAGATTCAAAGAAACAGAAAACCGATTTAGTTTATGAAAACGACAACGAACAAAGAAAGGAGAAATAAAACGTCCGATCTTTCGCACAAACGTTGTATCATAAGCGTGAAGAAATGTAAGCTTGAAGAAAAAAAAAGATGAGACTAACCGCGATGAAGTTGTGGACTCTTCATCTCTTCCTTCCCCCCAAAAGACTTCTGAATTATGCACCGATCTTTTCATATCATTAAAATACCCCAAAATACTTTCATAATAACTTTTTTCCTGCGTTAACCTTTCGCCAAAATCTTACGTTACTAACCTTATCAATACTTTTTATGACACGTACTACGAAAATATTATTGTCCATCTCAACCCTGTCAGGCATCAGTTCAGATCTCCCGAAAAGATTCTCATCACTCTCATTTTTCTCCATCCGTGGCGCATTTGCACCTGATGCTTAAACCTTTTATTCCGGTACACTTACTTTTACTTACAGTCCTTGAACTAACACACTTGTACTTTCCCGCCAATCTCTAGGGATCTGACGGCAATGTCATCGCCATTCTAGCTCTAGCTCCAGAAGTTTATGCTACCCTTGATACAATCACCCTGGCATTCATATCGTGTGTGTGTGTGTGTGTGTGTGTGTGTGCGTGTGTGTGTGCGCCTCATGAAGTCTGGAGTGAATTTTAATCGCACAGAAACTTTTTTTTGTTACTCTGTATCTCGACACTTTAGTTTCATCTCCCCCGTAAGGAGATATGGCCGTATTGTTTTTTTCACACGTATGAGTATATATTTACACATATACATACACATATTTATACATTATATATATATCTATGTGTGTGTGTGTGTGTGTGTGTGTGTAAGTAAAGGACTAGTAGAGGACATGACATTCATGTGGTTACACGCACTCATTCCCACCCCGAATCACCGAGACAGGGGAGCATAGGTAAACCAAGTGTGTGTGTATGTGTGCGTCCCTCCCTCTCTCTCTGACCATTAGAATGCTCCATTTCGAAGCCCTCAGTGACATCCCCGCTTCGGGTATGACTCAAGTGACCAGGGCGGGGACTAAGTCACGGTATGTTACCCTCCGAAGTGCTTTGGCAAAGGGCGCAAGTCTGCCATGCAGGCAGAGCAAAGTCCAGCAGAGCCGAAATATGGGTTCTTCCTCCTCCTCCTCCTTCTCCTCCTCCTGCTCCTCCTGCTCCTCCTCCTCCTCCTCCCCCTACTACCTGGATCATCCCAGAAGCAAATCAGAGACCAACGAGAAGCAGTTTCCATTTTGGGCTGACGCTGGGAGAGCCATGAAGTATTCCTGTTCCCTGTCTCTATAACTATTAGGATTAAGGAGCGGTATAGGTCTCTGAGCGTAAAGAGAATCAGGTCACATGTTTCAAAACACACACAACCACACATACACACACACAAAAGTAGCCACGAATACGCACAGTCGACCACCCTTTGAACATGACAATAAAAATAAAGTGCTAAGAAAACGGCGAAGATCACAGAAGAGAAAAATAAATCATTATCAAAACAAATAAACTCAAAGAAATAACATAGGCCATATGCATACAAATCACAGCAGAGACAGAGAGCAGAACAAAAATTCAATAATTACAATAACATTGACATTGAAATTAACTGAGAGAAGTATATCGTGAAAATAAAAAATTCAGAACACTTCTACGGCACTGAATTAAAAAGAATAAATGAAGAAAAAAAATCGCGCCTAGCTGAAACCTGAAAAATAAGAAATAAGAATGGCCATGGTCAAAAAAAAAAAAAAAAAAAAAAAAAAAAAAGAGACGGGGGTTGGGCGGCAACGTACAAACAAACAAACAAAGCAAGGCGGAGAGTCATTGATTGCCATTCTCATGCCTGGCCGGAATCAAAACAGCTCAGGAGAGATCAGTCCTATTACCTTGTGAGGACAAACGGTGTTTACTCAGTAAAGCTACGGCGGAGCTCGCCAGCACAAATGTTTTCTTTTCGAGGGACAAAGAGATACAAAATGTCTCTTGTGTAAAAAATCCACCGGAACTGGAGTCTATATTCAAATTACGTGAATGAGACAGACTGACAGACGGAGAGTGAGTTGTTTTCTCTAGGTAATGTGAGTAGCCCACTCACAATGTCTATTGATTTAATTTCATGGGAACTAAAGGTCATACAGAGAGAGAGAGAGAGAGAGAGAGAGAGAGAGAGAGAGAGAGAGATATTTGTGTGTACCACGGAAATTGAAAGACTTATTTCATCACGGGAATTATTTTTTCGAAATTCATTCGAGTAGGTTATCCAGCAAAATTTTAAAGTCAGTTTACCATAAAGCATTAGACTTATATATTTTTAATACAATATAGCAATCCCCCTAAACCCCTTAACCCCCAAACCCCTTGCATAATAAAATATGGGGCCTGAAATTTTAAGTTTCATGGTTAGAAGTACTTACATTATCTCTTCGTCTTTTAAATTGTTTTCTCCAAAAAGTTTGAATTCATATTTGTTGAAAACAATTCTGTTATTTTTCCTTATAAGGCTCTTCTTATGTATAAGGATAACAGATTCAAAACTTCCTATGAATAGGAATAAAAATTCTATAATAATGAAATACTTCCTATCTACTTATTTTACGTTTATTTACAGCAGCTCTCCCTTTAAAAAAGAATGAAATAAAACAGTGAAAAATATAATAATAAAACAAATAAACGAGAGAGAGAGAGAGAGAGAGAGAGAGAGAGAGAGAGAGAGAGTATTCTGAGCAGGTTCAAGGGCACCTAAATCTATAAGAAAAACGATCTGATGTCAGTCACCATCATAAAGCATCACATCAGATGAAACGGAATCAAATATTCTTTGCTAGACGAGCCAGTCGCCCAGAGAAATTAATTTTCCTTTATTCAACCTTGACGACAGGAACGTTATTTAATCATTTTCATAAATGTTAGATCTATCTAATCCCATTGAAGATAATGTCTATTGGATATCAGAGCTTTTGACATTTTTCTTCTATAAAACGTCACGGTATTAGAGACAATATCCTTATCTATATAGACCAATGGTATGGTATGGAATAGAATATTGAGGCTGAAGGCCAAGCGCTGGGACGTATGAGATCATTCAGCGCTGAATGGGAAAACTGAGAGTTAAAGGGTTTGAAAGGTTCACCAGAGGAAAACCTCGCAGTTGCACTATGCTGCAACAATTGCTAGAAGAGGACGGAAAATAATATGGAAGTAAGAGAATATGAACGGTGGCACAGTAAAAGATATGAAAGGGGTTGCAGCTAGGAGCCGAGCGGACGCTGCAAAGAACCTCTAGTAATGCCTACAGTGTACCATGTGAGGTGTACTGACGATACTAGCCTTACTGGGATCAATACAGACCAAGCCTTGGACAATCTGCCAAACAGCAAATTAATATGGACCATCTATAACCCAATGGACTGAACTCGAACCTCAACGAATTCTCCATTGTGGAACAGCTGATGCCGATGAACGGCAATCGAATGCGAACCCAGATACAACGTAATTATTAGAAACACTTATTATGTTGACTACACTGACTCGTTCTAAGAGATAAACGCTGATGAATTTCACAAATTCCTTCTTTAAACGACCATTCAGCAATAGCCCAAGATTGATTTTCCATTTGTTTTCTACATTTTTTGTGATATGTATGCAATAGGTTGCCAACGAGTATTTTTCTCAAGTTTTACTGCAGGTGGATGTTCCCTAAAGTGGTGGCACTAAATTAACGGAAATATTGTAAATTTATTTCATTTTATGACTTTTTCTAACCGAAAGTTTTTATTTTGTATTTAAAAGTGACTACGCAAAAGAGAGAGGTATTAATAAAAACTGAAGCATCTGAAAACTTGACTGATGTTAGACAGGAATAATAGTTCGACTGACATCTGGAAATTACATAACCTATTGGTTTATCCGTTTCAAGTTAAGACTTACTCTAGGGATTTTAGTTTCGTTCAGCAATGTCACTGACAGGAATGCTCACGGACAAAACAATAATAAACAATGATAAACTCTCAAACATATTCAACCGCTGCAGTTGACATAAAAGAACAAAATATGACTAAATGTTTTGTTACAATTAATTACAGCTTTCAAGTACAACATCCATTTGTCACAGGTTTTAAAAGTTTTAAGTCATATTGCTCATTTCACAAAGCTTCAGCATTCCCATTTTTTCTAGGATCTAAATGCTTTTCACATTGCTGAATGCATCAAGTGTTTTATTCCTTGGGGGACGACTGCGTTTGCAATATCAGATACTGAGCAGAGAAATCCTTTGCCTAAAATCTTTGTATCACAATAGCTCCTTTCCTTCCCGGCTTTATTTGTGCATATTTACATTTGCTTGAAGATTTGGCCTAGTTTAACATGTAGGTACTTTCCTGTTCTATTTTCTCGTCAGTCATTTTCTCAATATCCTAACAATTTAGCAGTTAGCAAACTTTTTGGCCTATTAACTAATAATAATAATAATACCATTACCTCTTAAATAAATAATAACATTATATGCACACACACACACACCACGCACACACAACAACACAACATAATATAAACATAATATATATATATATATATATATATATACAAGATATATTATATATATAGATATAGTACATATATTATATTATATATATATATATAAATATATATATATAGATATTATATACCACATATTACGTGCGCGGGTGTGTACAGCATATAAACGTTATATGTCCTGAAAAATGTTTTGTACATTTTTTATTTTGTTTATAACGATTTTCCCCATTTCTCTTGTATTTGCTTTTTCCACTAGCTTACGGATGCTGACGGAAGTTTACGAGACAATTATTTTTCCGAGGGACTTCACTCCCTAGAGTTCCCCTTTTTATATAGGCCGTTAGGAGGATTACAGAGTAGGCCTAACAAGTGTAGCATTTCATGGCTGAGGAAAACAAGGGTGGGAATAATGGCGGGCATTGATGACGTGATTTTGCTCCGGGTGCCATCTAGCGGCGTGAGTTCGAAAGATAATGCGGAAAATGAAATATACACCAGTCAAAACGTTTGCATTAATTCAATAAAAGGATCAGCATATAAACAAGGCTAACGATCTCCCAGCAATGAAAAGGTTCGCTTCATGTGACAACCTTTGCGAATAAAACGCCAAGAAAAGATGTCATTCCAGTTTAACAAGGGAAAGTTCTTTTCCAGTCTCCCGTTTCATCTTCGTGTTTCTTGTGATTCATATCACGGTTTTTGCATTCGTCACACAGGTGACTTTCACCTCATGACCTTTGTTGTATTCCCTCTTGTTGAAACTGAGCATTGTCGTTCGTCTGCTTCTCCAGCGACAGAAAATACACGCTCGTCTAAATAAATAAATGGATTTTGAAATATGTTTTACTTGTTCTTCGGCGATAACAAGACTGAATTGCCAATCAGAAGTGAAACCACCTGAATACTTTATTGAGGGAGCTTTTCATTGTGCGTTCTTTTGCAAACCAAACACAAAGAAGACAACGGAGGTCTTTCAAGACTGCAAAGTCTTCTCCGATAAAGGGGAAATGTTCCACCGCCTTTTCAGGGAGATAAGAACCTCCACTTTGTCTCAATGGAAGCGGCTAAGTGTTCAAAGTATTCAAATACTGAGTTATAAATTCTATAACTTGCGGCTAAGTGTTCAAAGTATTCAAATACTGAGTTATAAATTCTATAACTTGCGGCTAAGTGTCCAAAGTATTCAAATACTTAGTTATAAATTCTATAACTTGTGTAACATCAAAACCATCTGAGTCACATCAACGAAAAAATTCAAAAATTGAACGAAAAATACGGGAAAAGACAGAAATTAAAACTTGTCCAGATAAAAGACGACGATAATCAATTGAGCGTGGCAAAAATTCCTCTTCGATATCTAGCAATTAAGGGAACCTAGAGAGAGAGAGAGAGAGAGAGAGAGAGAGAGAGAGAAATGCGTTTAATCATGACATGGCAAAAAATAAAAGCCATCCCTTCAATAAGGGGATATCGGACGCGAAGGGAATCATTAATCATAAATTTATCCCATGTCAGCAGGAAATAGCCATTGAATTACGAATTCGCTACGATGATGCACTTTTGTTTTATTTGTTCGAGACAAAGAAAAAAAAAGAAAAAAACACGAAAATGTCTCAAGGTCACACGAGAAATTCCGGGAGATACAACATGCATCATAATCTACTTAAAATTTTTTGTAGATAATATCAAGTTATTGATAATTCTTGTCAATTATTTGCAAAGATTTCCAGTCTAATAAATGTCTCCTGCTGAACGCAGGACAAAGAAATTAATATCTATCTTTTAAAAAACCAGCAAAAATGTTACTACTTAAATTGTCTTTAACGCATGAAAAATGAAAAACAAAATTAGCGCAACATGCTCCACATTAGCGGCTTCGAGGTATCGAAGAAGAAGGATACACATAACCCGAGACGTTAAGATGGCGATGAAAAAGGGAAGAAAGTGTAAATGAAAGCACCTGAGTATCCCTCAGGTCTATCTGAAAGGATTCCCCTTCGTTGCCCTTAGCTTACTCCACAAACCTTCCCTAACCTAAGAGAGAGTTCCCCTGGGTCGTTAATGGGCAGTAAAGGATCGTTAGGGCAGAGAGGGCGACGTTTAACCGCGCCAATTACGCCAGCAAATTGATGGTTCGAACCTCGCATGGCACACGAGAGAGAGAGAGAGAGAGAGAGAGAGAGAGAGAGAGAGAGAGAGAGAGACGTGGGGGACGGGTGAGAGTAGGAGAGAATTTCGAAGAAAAAGTATCTGCAAAATGAAAATGAAGGCGAGAGAGAGAAAAAAAACAGTAGGCTTATCCACTGCAGAGAAGATGGCCGAATTTACATATGCTCGTTTCAGCCACGTCCGTAAGAGAGGGATGGCTCAGTGCCAGTTCGCCTAGGAGTGCCACGATCCCTGAATCAGTTACGGCTACGAGAATCTCTCTTTAAATAGAAAGTTTACTGATGTCTTACCTATAGAATGATGCTTTTATATTCAGTCATCAAATAGTTGGTATAATAACAGCCAGCCCTTGTGAGCATATTGCCATTGTTTCAATTCGGTATATTGAAATCCTGCATGAAAATAGGAATAGTTTGTTTACACATGCCATACTCAATCTAATTCTGGCCGGGGCTATCCTATGTATTATTTTAAGAGCGAATAATGAGATCAAATATTATAAAAACTTTCATCATTAGTCTAAATCATTACTCTCATCAAAGCTGTCAATTATTTTCGGCATAAAGACGCCATTAAATTGATACGTCACCAAAAATAAGAGGTGGAGCGATTTCGAGAACAGGCGACGATCGGGCACACTTCCTTCCTGGCCAGATCCCGCGGCGGATACCGAAATCTCTTCTCCATTCCAAAATGGAACTGTGAGGGCGCCGCCGCTGCGGCAGGAGACATTCCACTCTGGGAACTGCCCCATAATCGATTTACTCATCAATGTAACTCATCGCTGACTCATCTTTGTAACTCATCGCTTTTACTCCCGTCGATCGCCCCTCCCGATAAGAGTCATCATTGTCTCCGCATTAGCGGGACCTCCGATTCCCTCCTGTTATTTATGTCAGTTATTAAGGTGAAATAGAGTTTGTCATCATCGGTTCCCTCCTCCCACCCCTCCCCCATTAACCATTACCATTACCATTGATTTTTCCCCTGAAAGGAACCAGCCAAAATTCGGGGTAGCATTACTTTAACTCCTCACCAATGCACATATAAAATGTCGACGGGGAAGGTGTGTAACCGGATACAGTTATTAGGAAATTCCTTTTAGAATTTACCAGTCGACTGAAAAAAGAACATAAAGAATGAAATAGTAATAAATATTATTGAATAAACGCGTAGGTATTTATTCACTCTTTTATTTGTAATGCTCTGTATAAAGAAATAGAAAAAACATAATTTACAAAATAACACAATACGGATCTCAGACATTTTGAAATTTATGGTCAAGCAAAGTATGAACAATAAATGACATGCGAATTTTAAATCCTCAATACAATATATATTATATCTAATATCGGTAGATTCGGCAGTAAAAAAAAATATCAAACATAAGTTTAAAAGTATTTAAGCACTGTTTTTTTCATGATGACCTATTTACTTTTCTCTCAGTTCCTGAAGTTATAAAAAAGTCACGAGCGAGAGAGAGAGAGAGAGAGAGAGAGAGAGAGAGAGAGAGACACGATGGTGGGGGCGGGGGGAGTTTGACCAGTCTGATATCCGGTAAGTTGAAAAGCTCGCATGAGTGCTGGCAATTTATGGGCTGGAAAGCCTTCTGGAATAGAAAAAGAAATAAAAAAAACATAAGCTCGAGTCTTCCAGAAATTAAACAGCAGTTCTCCCATCGAGAGATAAATATATTTATATTTATATAGATGATGCAATGAAGATATTTATTTAAATGTGTGATAAGAGATCTTGCAATACTCCGTTCGTTTTGAAAGAGTAACTTGTAAACAAGAGATGTTGGCGGATGAAAATAGCTATTGCGAAGTATTATTTTGAATCTCTGACGAGCGGAAGATACCATCGTGATACCAAGATTTTTATTTTACTCTGGAGTTCTAATGTGATGAAGGCTGCACTAAGCTGTTAATGTTTTAAGAGATATATTATCTTTGACAAGCTCATCTTGATCATCAATGTGAAAAGTATCTTGTTGAAGCATACGAGTCTATTGGGTACACACAACATTACATCCCCCGGGGAGGTCCAACTATTATCACCTGCATTCAACATTGCACAGTAAGTCCTTTTATCAAAATGAAGAGGAGATAAAACCAAAAGCTCTCTCTCTCTCTCTACTTGTATAGAATGAAATATAATTTCAGAAATTTCTGAGTTACTAAGGTACGGATATTAGGCTTTAAAAGAGAGAGGGAGAGAGAGAGAACCTTACCTTACCTTACAGACCTTACATCTTGTTCGGGTTGCCCCAGGTCCCTCAGTGTGAGGCACCTCTAATGTCTACCAGAGAGTTGCTAGTACATCTTCCGTATATTTTGCATCTTCCAATCTTGGATGGTCTGGATGCAGTTTAGATATTTGTCGAGCTTATTCTTACATCTACGCTCACTCCTGATATATTCCTCAGATGAGCTGGCAACGCATTGAATAGACGCTGCATTATCGATGCTGGTGCGTAGTGGATTAATGTCCTGTGTGCTTTCCTTATTTTTTCCTGGTATAGTTTTGGGCACTATTAATCTACCTCTGCTTGCTCTTTCTGATATTTTTGTTTTTAGTTCCATGATATTTTCTGCTATTCCTTCTATCTGTTTCCATGCCTGAATTATCATGTAGCGTTCTCTTCTCCTTTCTAGACTATATAATTTAAGAATTGTAGTCTTTCCCAGTAGTCTAGGTCCTTAACTTCTTCTATTCTAGCTGTAAAGACCTTTTTTGTACACTCTCTATTTGTGCAATATCCTTTTGATAGTGTGGGTACCATATCATATTGCAATATTCAAGTGGACTACGAACATATGTTTTATAAAGCATAATCATGTGTTCAGCTTTCTTGTTTGAAGTGCCGTAACAACATTCCCATTTTTGCTTTCATTTTGCCACAGAGTTGCTATTTGATCATTGCATAACATGTTCCTATTCATCATCACACCAAGGTCTTTAACTGCTTCCTTATTTGTGATGGTCTCATTATTAGGTCCTTATATGCATATAGCTTTCTTTCTCTGTCTCCATAATTATTGATTCAATTTATCAGAGTTAAATACCATCCTATTTCACCTCTGCCCAATCATATACTTTGTTAAGGTCTCTTTGTAGAGCGTTCCTATCTTCATCACAAGTAATTTCTCTACTTATTCTTGTGTCATCTGCGAAACTACTCACTACCGAATCCTTAACATTATTGTCTATGTCTTCAATCATAATAACAAACAGTATTGCAGCTAACACAGTACCTTGCGGCACACCGGATATTACCTTGGCTTCATCCGATTTCTCGTCGTTTGCAATAACTATCTGTTTTCTGTTGTGTAAAAATTCTTTTAACCATCTTCCTACTTTATCCACGATATTGTGTTTTTCTAATTTTCTTCGTAATATATATGGTCTACTTTATCAAAAGCTTTTGCAAAGTCTAAATAAACCACATCTGTTTCATTTCGCTTTTCATATTTTTGTTTTGGAATATGTTTTCACGGTGGACTAACAGTTGGGTTTGTGTACTTTTTCCGGGTACGAAACCATGTTGTCCTTTATTAAACAAATTATTTTTTATTAAATGTTTCATAATATTTTTCTTCATTACCCTTTCATACACTTTCATAATATTGTTGATGTTAGACTCACAGGCCTAAATAATTACTTGCCTCTAGTCTTGATCCACTTTTGAAAGTAGGGGTAATATATGCTAATTTGTGCTCATCATATATCTTGCCTGTATCTACACTTTGTCTTAATAATATTGCAAGTGGCTTTGCGATAGAAGAACTACTTTCTTTAAACAAAATAGCAGGAATTCCATCAGGCCCTGCAGCAGCTCCATTTTTAATTTCATTAATAGCCTGCACAATATCAGCTTCATTAATATCTAGTCAGCTAAATATTCACTATTTTCATCCCTTACTTTAATCATTCTCTCCATTATTCTATTCTAGGGGTGAATTCTCTCATAATCGTTCTGCCAGTATGGTTCAAATTCCTTTTTTTTCATTTCGTTTAATCTCCCTTCAATTTCAGAGGGCCAATTTCTAATTCTTCTTTTATTCATCTTCTTCGCATATGAGTTATAATAGTTTGGGGTTGGGGTTTTGCTTGATATTTAATAGGGTTTTTTCTTCCAAGTCCCGTTTTTCATTTTCTTTTGATTGTATAATCTTTTGTTGTCTGCATTTTCTATCTTACTTTTTAGTTCTATAACTAACTTTCCATGCATTTTTTTCTTTTGCAAGACCTTTTTTCCACTTTCTGATTTTCTGGAACAAGATCCTTCTGTCTCTTGGTATGCATGAATGATGTTTACTTTTCTTCTTCGGTATATATTTTTCCACTATTATCTCCAATATTTTATATAATATCTCCGTATTTACCCTTATGTCATCACTTACGAAAATGTTATCCCAATCTTTGTTTTTAATTCTTCATTAATTTCTGACCATTTTATATTTTTACTGTAGAAGTTGTATTTTCCATATCCTTCCCACTTTTCATTCTTGCTTATCTCTATTTTCACTTGCTTTGGAATGAACTGTTAATTCTATGACATTATGGTCTGAAATACTCGCATTATAAACTATTATTTCTTTAACATAATTCATCTCGTTCACAAATACTAGGTCTAAAGTATTTTCCTTTCTTTTTGGCAGGTGATTTATTTGTTGAATGTTGTATTCTAGTAGCATATCTAATAGCTTTTCAAATTGCCTCTTATCTCTGCACTACTATTACTCTCTTTTTTATATGTATAAGTACAACCACAATCTCCTATTCGTTCTTTCCATTCTACGAAAGGAAAGTTGAATCACCAGATAGGAGAAATAGTCCAGTCCTTGTGATTTCTACATATATCATCCAATTTTTTTTCAATTATTAAGTCAAACTCTTTAGTATTAGGAGGTCTATATATTACTATGTTCATCAATTTTTCAGATTCAAATTCTACCTGCTATTAGTTCACATTCTGAGTTACTATATTTCTCATATATTTTCCTTGTTTTTTGTCTTTCCCATATATTGCGGTTCCCCCTTGATTTCCTATTTTTTCTATCTGATCTATAAGTTTGGAACCCTTTTTTTTTATTTGATCATCATTCCCAGTCTCTTGGGAATACCAGGTTTCACTTATATTCATTATATCTATTTTCTTTTCATTTTGGGTTAGTTCTTCTAAGTACTCTATTTTTCTTTTTGAGTTTATCTCGTTAACTAAACCCTGCGCATTCATCACATGATGGTTTGCGTGTTTTCTCCTTCATTTAATACTGATAGTAATAAGGATTTTCCCATGTCTCTTTCCTGTTCTGGTATGTTGTTCTTTTTTTTTTCATTTCCAGAAATTCTGACATTAAAAAAATCCAACTTTTCCATAATATTTGATCTTCCTTCATCATAATTATTAATTTGTGTCTGAATCTGCAATTTTCTCCGTTTCTGCAATATCCTCTTGCATAATAAATACAGTTATTATCTCTTGAGTAGAATTTCGGAGCTGATGCTTTGAAATTTTTTTGCTGACAACCTCTGCATATCTCATTGGTGGTTTGCTTTTCTCTTTTACCTGATATTCTTGATTTCTCTCTTTATTTGGTTTCTTTCTTATTTTGGATTTTATTACTTGGTTGGTTATTTATTTGATTATGATTCATGGCTACAGGGTGCATATATTTGCATTTTTTGTCGAACTTACATCCTTTTCCTTCTTTTAGGTTTTTACATATTTTTGGATGCAGATCTCTGCAATCATCCCATATCCATCTAAGTATGCACATTTACCATATATTTCATAGTTTTGACATATCTTAGGATGTTTGTAGTAACTCTTTCTCCAAATCTGCAATTCCCTCTTTTCAAAAGGTTGCAGATTTTTGTCTTTCTTGTCTATTTTTTTCCTCTTTCCCGTCATTGTATAGATCTGGGTAGAGCCTCCTTCGGGATTTGCTTTTCTGTTGTCATATCGTAATTTATTTCTTCGTAGGTATGCTGCTTTATTGCCTCATATGTAGTATCAATGAGTATCTCTGCATCCATACTTTTATCTTGTTCTTTGTTTTCCTTATTTTTTTTCTGTCATTTCATTTTTGTTTACTTCTCTTCCGTTTTCCTCTTCTTCTTTTCTTCTTCTTCTTCCTCTTCCTCTTCTTCTTCATCCTCAACTATTTGTACATTCAATCTTGATTTAATAACATTGTCTATCCATGATAGACATGTTGAACAAAAAATTCTTGTATCTTTTCTCAAATCTTGTATTACCTCAGCACACTGTGGATGGGTCGGAATGTTGCATGCAGCACATTTTCTGATTAGGTTTTGTGGATTGACTATGCTATACCAAACCTTACACCAGTTTTGCATGCTTTGGCATTCTTTTCCTAATGCATCAATTAGTATATTCACAAGATTCACCTTATTCATTTTCTTTGTCGGAATATGTTGGTTTATGTATATTTTTTTTCTTTTATGAGTCTCTTGACCACTTGGATTTTATTGGAACTTCTTCAATTATTTTCAAGATGGTTTTTCATTAGATTTGTTCCAGTTTGAAGGGATTATAGCCTTCTAATATATCTATGAATGCTTTTGTATCTTTTGGTTAGGACTGTTGCCCTGATTTCATAGATGAGAAATGCCAGTTCCCTTCCTGCTACCTCATCGTATTGCGAATCTGCTAAACCGCCAAATTACGCCACCTTTTCCCGCAGTTGGAACTTACTGCCATCTGTTCTGATTTATAGTATTACACTTGATAACTAACTTAGAAGACGCTTTATCCTACTATTTTCACACTAATCTTATCACCGATAGTTCACGAACACTTCTAGATATTTCTCAAATTCTAGTCGTATGTTAAACTTGTGATATCTGTTGATTATTGACTTCACGCGGGTACGTCTCACCAAGCAAGATGGCTACTACGAGAGAGAGAGAGAAGAGGAGAGAGAGAGAGAGAGAGAGAGAGAGATATGAAGAATGAGCAAAATACCGATGCACATTCCGAAAATTACCTGCTCCTGATGACTCTGATGAGCAGGGATGATCACAAGCACCGATGATATTTGCGCTAACTGATATATATTCACCGGAATGGCAATTTGCATAGATAATGACCACATATTGACGCCTGCCTGTGGCGGCGGCTATCATGAAACCCAAAAGCCAAGTCCAGGCCTTTTCGAATTCGGGTTTTAATTGCACAAAGGAGAGGCATCACAGGCCTATGATCAAATAGCCCGGTTGCTTCAATGACGGCAAAATAATAACAATAAGAGATTAAACCTCTCCACGAACCTGCTCCGCACAAACAGCTGCATATTCCACACCGCCCTTCACCTCCTGATAGTCTCCGTAATTCGGTAATGTATTCATAAGCAGCGATATATATTCAGTGATGGCAGCCCTTGTCTAAACGGTTCTGCGTAATTCGAAGCCATTCGATTGAAATTAGAAGGCGGAGTGTATCACCATTTCAGAGAGAAATTGAAAATCAAAAGTTATGAAGTGTTTATAGCAAATGCTTTAAAACACCTGCATAACTTCTTGTAAATGTGTGAAGTTTTTCATGCTTCCAATTCCTAAGCAGGAAAACAAAATTTTCATGACTATTTGCCTCTAATGTAATCATCTGAAAGAGGTCGCTGGTGAGTAATACTGCATAAATTGTTGAGCATTCGTGGGCTGCTCAAACGATATGTTACTTACACACGCAAACTGCAAACAAAAGTGTATGGGTAATAGCTACATGGTAAAGAACAAGTCATTACGGGCTCAGAATAATATGGGAGAGCATTCACTCACACGTGTAACTTACCCCACTGTGGCATTCTGTCCCTTGTCCGTCCAATCGTTTTGGGTGCGTCCCCACTAGAGTACAAGGCCGTAAACACACGTTGGCAACTTATCGTGTACATATCACAAACAGATTGAAAACATATCATCGGCTGTCAGTGAAGAACGAACCTTTAGCCATTGCTGATAAACGAAAGAAAACCTGGTTAGGACCACTAATAAGCCGTTCATTTGCAATAAACTTTTTTCTGATATGCGTGCGATATGTTACCGTTTTGTTTTATGACATGATTTACTGAAGAACAGGAGAAAGATTTGCCTTTGTGTTATTTTGTAATCGAATACGTGCATCATGCAAACATAAAAATATGAAGAAAGAATTTTTTTAATCAGCTGACAGACGGCGGAGAGTTTACTGGTCATTAATGGAGGGCGCACATTTGCCAGCCAATAATCAGCTCACAAATGTGAGAACGCGCCTTGTAAACTAGTCCGTAATAACTGCTTGCGTATTAAAGGAGGAATTTGTTGAGAAATTTCAAGAAAATACCCTCAACTTGAAAAGGAAACCAAGACTAAAAAATCTATTCTGTAAAAATCATTGGAGTCCAACAGCGACGAAATCAAGATGATCACAGAGCGACGTTTTCTTCACAAAGCAAATCGAATTGTAATTGTCATTTCCCGTAGGGGGGATAGTGCCGTGAATTTTTATCTTATGAATTTAGTTTTTTGAGCTGGAGCTGTGACTATTTCCAATTTTTGATTGATATTATTGAATGTGAACCTAAATTTGTTTTCCTGTATGACACATTGTGAAGCGTGAGATTCATTTGAGGTAACGTGTTTGTAACACGACAAATGGCTGGCTCTACACAAATAGTTTTAAATTTTGCACAAACTGGACGGTGTGGCAATCAAAGAAGAACAACAGTGAGCAAATCATAAGAAGATCACTGTATGTCTTGCGGGACGCAAGAACTGAGGGGTGGGCGGGGGGAAGGGTGAGGTTGGGGGGGGGGGGGGTTGATAAGCTGATTCGTTACAGTTTTAAATATGCCCTCTCCGTGATATTCTGAAGTCCCTTGAAACCGCTGTAAGTGATACTGTTTGTATGTGCAACAACACAAGACAACCGTCATTTTATCTTTCTTCAATCTTATTTTCCACCTTCTCCCAACAATGGTTTCATGGTGCAATTGCGAGATGTTCCTCCTATTAAACCTTTAAAAGCTTTTACTCTCAATTTCCCTTTCAGTGCTGAATGGCCTTATGGGCATCATTGCTTGGCCTTTGCCTAAATTTTAAATTCCATTTCCATTAAAGGAAGTGAATCCTTTTATCAGATAAATTTGCAAGTTGCTAACTTTGTTATTTGTAACTGAACTCTTTGCCATGCAAAATCTAGTTTTCCAATTCGCGTTGCAATGTATGAGATGGTTTAAACAATTAACCATGGCCAAAAACGTAGCGATTCCGCGATCGGTTTTAAGTTGGATTTGCATTACCTTTGTTATCCTGATAATAATAATGATAATTATAACACTATTCTATAATTCACCTGAAGCTTCATATATATAGAGATAAATGAGGCAGAGGCAAAAGAGCAAAAGAACTTTAATTACATGATTTAAAAAGAAATGATTAGCGGTTACACAAAAAGATTGCTGGTAATAATACTTATGATAACTAACAAAATATTTTTCAACTGGAGACAAAACGCAGATACAGAATGAAAGGCAGTTCTCAAATGTCCGAATAATAATAACAGTATGGTAAGAGCATCAAGGGAATAGATACATTAATCCAGACTGTAAGGATTGTATCTGGGGACATCAGGATGGAGTTTGGATTAGAAAAATGTGCCTTGGTCAACATACGAAAAGGCAAAGTAGCAAGGATTGAAGGGATACAGCTACCAGATAAGAAGAGCATAAAACACCTAGATGAGACAGGATACAAATACTTGGGAATAATAGGAGAGGATATAAAACACAAAGAGATGAAGGCCACGATCAGGAAAGAATACATGCAGAATTAAGGCAATAGTCAAGGCAAAACTCAACGCCGGAAATATGATGAAAGTTATAAGCACATGGCCAATACCCGTAATCAGACACAGCGCAGTAGTGGCATGGACGAAGGCTGAACTCCGCAGCATAGATCAGAAAACTAGGAAACACATGACAATACACAAAGCATTACACCCAAGAGCAAATACAGACAGACTATACATAACATGAAAGGAAGGAGGGAGAGGGCTACTAAGCATAGAGGACTGCATCAATATCGAGAACAGAGCAATGGGGCAATATCTGAAAACCACTGGCTAAGGAGTGCATGGGAAGACGGAATGATAAAAGTAACCGAAGACCCTGAAATATAAAGAGACAGGAGAATGACAAACAGAACAGAGGGAAGGCACAACAAACCAATGCACGGACAGTACATGAAACAGACTAAAGAATTGGCCAGCGATGAAATGTGGCAATGGCTACAGAGGGGAGAACTCAATAAGGAAACAGAAGGAATGCTGATAGCGGCACAAGATCAGTCCTTAAGAACAAGATGGAAATAACATATCAACCATATGCAGGAAGAGCAATTTGAAAAACGAGACCATAAACTACATAGCAAGCGAATGTCCGGCGTGCACAAAACTAGTACAAAAAGAGGCATGATTCAGTAGCAAAAGCCCTCTACTGGAGTCGGTGTTTCTCAGCTACCGTACATTAATATGGTACGAGCACCAACCTGAGGGAGTGATAGAAAGATATCAGGCAAAGATCCTCTGGGACTAAGGTATCAGAACAGATACGTGCAAATAGACCAGATTGATTGACAAAATCAGGAAGAAAGTATCACTCATTCATGTCACAATACCCTGGGACAGCAGAGTAGATGAGAAACAGAAATAATTGATAATTATCAAGGCCTGAAAATAGAAATAAGAAGGATAGAGGATATGCCAGTGGAAATTGTACCCATAATCACAGGAATACTAGGCATGATCCCTAGAGCCCTGAAAAGGAACTTAGAAAAACCAGATGCCGAATTAGTTCCAGGACTCATGAAGATGAATATGCTACTAGAAACAGCACACATAGCGAGAAAAATTATTGACACCTAAGGAGGCAAGATACAACCCAGGACCCCACACTAAAAACCACCCAGTCGAATAGGATGTAGGATGACTATGAGACAAAAAAAAGAAGAAAATAATAATAATAATAATAATAATAATAATAATAATAATAATAATAATAATAATAATAATAATATTTCGGAAGGAGACCTTCTCGTAGGCATGTTTTGTTAAAAATGACTGCTGCTTCAGCACTATTAATCTTGTAGAGAGTCTTCTCTATCTTTCTGATGACGGCTTTCTCGTTGTTGCTTAGACTGGCGAGCAACGGACCAAAGGGCATGGTAAAATTCGGTTGAGTCATTTAATTTATTATTGTTTATACAATTCTCTCTCTCTCTCTCTCTCGCCAACGCGACGTTTCTTCCTGATCCACAGGATATTATCAAGCGATGACTGAACACTGCTGAGGGACTGAATTCCAGTGGTGAGTCCTTCTTCTTAGATCGTGCATACGTATCGGTAGACAACGTTGGACTGCTTTAGGGGGTCTTCTACGGGCGAGGAGGGGTTGTTCTTCATCAGGAGGTCCTTCGTACGCCGATTCTTGTAGTAAACAACGAGGGACACTCTCTTTCCTTCCTCCATGGGGCGGACGTGTTCCTCTATTATTTTTTTCATGGCTGCTTCATCCTCCTTGTATTGGTGGTGCATGAAGGCTTTATAGAAAAGTTTTATATCCTCCGGGGGTGGAATGGTCCTTCTCTCTTCCTCCGTCATGTACCACTTGTCAAGGGCGGCTCGTGTTTCTCGTTTTACGAGTTTATTCGAGTGCCCATTGTTAATTAGCATCTGGGATGCTCGGTCGAGTTTGAGGTGTGTGTCCTGCCACGTCGAACAGTGCGAGAGGGCCCTCCTGACGAAGGCCCTGATGGTGGTGGTCTTGAACCGTGCAGGACACTCGCTATCTCCATTCAGACAAAGTCCAAGGTTTGTAGCTTTGGTGTAAACTGTAGTCACCAACTTCTGATTCGTCTTCGTGACAAGGATGTCGAGGAAGGGGAGCCGATCATTGCTGCTGTACTCGACGGTGAAGTAGAGTGTGCTGTGCTGCAGGAACTGCTGCCAAAGTGCTTCTACCTCATCGTCGGAGTCGGCTTGCACAAAGATATCATCAATATAGCGTCCGTATGTGCGGGGACATCTATGTTGCGAGAAGACCCTTTCTTCCACTTCACCCATGTAGAAGTTAGCGAAGAGGACTCCTAAGGGGGGACCCCATCGCTACACCATCCCTTTGGCGGTACATCTGTCCTACTGGATATCGTACAGATATCCAGTAGGGTTCTTAAGGCAACCCCCTACGCCCGATCATCAGCCAAACACCCACCCCGACTTATGCCATGGCCAAACGCCTTAATAAAATTCTGACTCCATATATCCCCTCTAGGTACTACCTCACCTCATCGGTGGAATTTTTGGAGAAGATCTGCCACTCCTCCGGTGTGGGAACCATGGCATCCTTAGACGTTGAGTCCCTATTCACCAAAGTCCCAGTCGACAAGACAATAAGGATCATCATGGAGCGGGTATATAGAAATCCCGATATGAGACCCCCTAACATCCCAGAAGACTCTTTAAGAACCCTGCTGGATATCTGTATGAAGAGAGCCCCTTTCACCACCCACCATGGACAGATGTAACACCAAAAGGACAGCGTAGCGATGGGGTCCCCTTTAGGAGTCCTCTTCGCTAACTTCTACAAGGATGAAGTGTAAGAAAGGGTCTTCTCGCAACTTAGATGTCCCCGCACATACGGACGCTATATCGATGACATCTTCGTGCAAGCCGACTCTGAGTATGAGATAGAAGCCCTTCGGCAGCAGTTCCTGCCACAGCGCACTCAACTTCACCGTCGAGTACAGCAGCAACGATTGGCTCCCCTTCTTCGACGTCCTTGTCACGAAGACGAATCAGAAGCTAATAACAACAGTCTACACCAAGGCTACGAACCTTTGACTTTGTCTAAATGGAGATAGCTAGTGTCCTGCGCGGTTCAAGACCACCACCGTCAGGGCCTTCGTCAGGAGAGCCCTCTCGCACTGTTCGACGTGGCAGGACACACACCTCAAACTCGACCGAGCATCCCAGATGCTAATTAACAATGACCCACTCGAATAAACTCGTAAACCGAGAAACACGAGCCGCCCTTGACAAGTGGTACATGACGGAGGAAGAGAGAAGGACCATTCCACCCCCGGAGGATATAAAACTTTTCTATAAAGCCTTCATGCACCACCAATACAAGGAGGACGAAGCAGCCATGTGTCCCTCGTTATTTACTACAAGAATCGGCATACGAAGGACCTCCTGATGAAGAACAACCCCTCCCCGCCCGTAGGAGAGCCCCTAAAGCAGTCCGATGTTGTCTACCGATACGTATGCCCCGCCCAAGGATGCCTGGGATTTACATCGGCATGACGACGATGCGCCTGTCTAAAAGGATCTCCTGCCACGCCCAGGAGGGCGCTATTAGGCAGCACGCCCTTGCAGTACACCATAAAAGAACATCCACGGAGAGACGACATCGGTCAGGAATATCAAAGATCATCGGGAGAGACCCCTGACCCACGAACGTCCTGCGTTCCTCCTAGAAGCGCTGCTTATACCTCGAACCAAAAAGCCTACCATTAATACCACCCAAGAAGCATTCCTGATACCGACGTGTGTGAGGAGGGCCACACCCCTCCCCCCCAACGAAAGTACCAGCGGGCATGAAACAAACACCGGACATGAGAATGATACCAGGGGTGACGTCACTCAGGTAGAAGCCAATCAACAGGCTCCCGGTGATACCCCCGCCTGAGGTCAGCAAGACTCGTATGAGTCACCTTCCCAGGAACCAATGAAAACCTGACCTGCCGGGGAGGTGCTCTGACCGTATTCAAGAGCCCGCAACATCACGATATAAGAAGGACTCGCCACTGGAATTCAGTCCCTCAGCAGTCATCAGTCATCGCTTGATAATGTCCTGTGGATCAGGAAGAAACGTCCCCTTGGAGAGAGAGAGAGAGAGAGAGAGAGAGAGAATTGTATAAGCAATAATAAATCAAATGACTCAACCGAATTTTATCATGCCCTTTGGTGCGTTGCTCGCAGTCTAAGCAACAACGAGAAAGCCGTCATCAGATAGACTACAAGATTAATAGCGCTGAAGCAGTAGTCATTTTTAACAAAATAATAATAATAATAATAATAATAATAATAATAATAATAATAATAATAATAATAATAATAATAGCTTCTGCAATATGTAAAAAGCTTGTTAATGAAATTGGACAGAAACCCTTTTTCTTTCTAATTTCTCTTAGTCATTGTCATGTAGAGAAGAAGTTATTGTTATTGTAAGAAAATGATAATGGAAGAGAATTTGGCAAGACATTATAAGATTATTTTATCAATACTCGCTCTCTTTGTCTGTCCCTCCCATTTAGTTTTACTCAGTTCGTCATCGTCTCTCTGATCTTGTTTCTATTCTCTATTTCTTTCACTCTTCTGTTTTTTCATACATCCCTCAGTTTCTTCTTCGTCACCCGTTCTGGCCTATCTTCCTCCCTTCTGTATGTCTACTGTGTATCCTACCAAGATGATGTGGAGTGTGTGATCTCCATTCGTAACTGTACATTAATTTGAATTAAACTGATCGACATCAGTGAGATTTCTCGGACTCTTGAATTTTGGATTTGCACAGCACTAATGTAATTCCATATATACATAAAATATAGCAGTGAGTGCCACCGTGAATAATAAAAAAAACCAGTCACGACAATCATTATCTCCGTGTTAAGATGCCATAACATTCACATCAACAAACAGACGGGCTTTGGGATCTTTATCCTCAGCATCAATTCCAACTCTCCATCATGGACGCCTGGTATCAAAAGGAGATCAGGTAGACTAGGAATCACTCAGTAGGTAAACTAAAAACAATGGCCGCTTTGTGTAACCAGCAAGTACACTATTTTAGCGTTATCAAATTTAAGATAATGAGATCTTCAGTAATTATAATTACTGCTTTTAAGTTGTTATTGGTCTCAACCTGTGATAGAGAGTGTCTCCTTATTTCCCAGTTTTATGATAAAACTGAGGCATCAAGCAAAATATAATTATTAGCAGAGATCTTGCGAACATAATCAATCATATCATGTACAGTAACGTAAACTTAACTTCATAAACTTCTTGTAGATAAATTAACATAAATCCTGGGAAAATAGGTCAAATTTGCCCTACGTGAAAGCAACGCAAGCTCAGAATCGCTTCATTAGCGATGATTTAAAGTAAGTTATGAATATGGTGATCAAGGCAATAAGAAGCAAGGAAATGTAGCTTTGGGTTTTTACCTCAATTTTGGATTGGGTAATAAGAAAAAATACGAAAAAATATATTAGTTAATTATTCTAACAACTAGAGACTTAGATTAACGCTCTTCATAAATATCAACATGACATGAAATGAAATTTTACATAAATTTTTTGGCTGGAATCCGTCTTTTACGTTGATCTATGAGAGAGAGAGAGAGAGAGAGAGAGAGAGAGAGAGAGAGAGAGAGAGAGAATTCCTGCCTTTTCTACGCATTGTTCACGCGAAAAGATAAATAATTAATTAATAACTAGCATAATTAACAAGGCCCACGGTAAACAGTCATTATTCCTCCGCTTAAACACACGAACTGATCCATTTGACATGAAATCACACAATTCATCATAAAAGTTTCCCCTTCGGAATTTCGTCCCAGTTCGAAAGCGCTGGACGAAGGCGACTCCCAATCCTTGATGAAGGGAGGAGAATTATCATAATGGGCGATATATCGCGATTTGATTTGACATTTGGCAATTGCTAGGAAGACCTCCTCCTCCTCCCGCCAGTGCTCCAGCTTCCCTTATCTTCCTTCTCCGTCTTCTCTTTCCTCCCCCCACCCTCAACCCACCCACCCCCGATCCTCTCCTTCCATCCCCTCAATGAGAGCTAATGAAGCAACTGTGTCTGTACTAATGATGAAACAACATGACTCCTTAATGACAACGGCGCCTGCTCTTGTTTTAATTAAAGGCACAGCCTGACTTGGCCCGTGAATTTAACGCTGTTTGCCAAACGATTCGCATGTAATGAGTCTCCCCCCCTTTACCCCTCCTCCCATCTTCTGAAATGCGAAGGAAATGATGTCATCATCTTATTGCGAAATGAAATCATTCACCGAGAGATGATAAGGTTATACGTAGTCATTTGAGTGAAATCTTAATTGGTTGGAGTAAATCCGAATGGATACGCCGCAATCCCTGGATTACCGATTTATCCTGTCGGTATTTTCCTGTTCACTTACTCATACAACCCACTTTCTTCCCGGCATTTCGAAACACGGAAATTCTTTCAACACTCTAGATGAAAAAAAAATAATAAAAAATAAATAAATAAAAAATAATCATTTAGGTAAAAGACTCAGTTTCGGTACCTCGTGGAATAACAAGACAGATTGATTAAGTGATTTTGTGTCCAATAATAAAATAAAAGTTATATGAAACTGGTCATAGGTGACAAATCCACAAATGAACAGTGTTTACACATATAGTACTAAGAGTTTCTTCATATGAAAGATGGCAATTTGCTTATAAATAACACACCCGTAAAATTAGTTGTTCTATAAGTCGTAATTATATTCCCTCGTAATTTTTCCTTTAGTTTTAGGTAAATGTTACAGCATAATTGAAAATATAAAATGTAAGCTTAAACTAATTCACAAAGTTTCCATTAGTAAGAGACCTTGCAATTAGGAATAAAACCACGTAGCTATACCGAAGAGGAAAATGAGTAAAGAATAGAGAATTTTTTTTAAGTGAAAAATATTAAAGAAAAAATGTAGAACTCTTAAAAGTTAACTTAAAGACATTTATTCTCTTAACTAAATGCTAAATTACACCAATCTTTAAAAAAAATGCTAAGAAATAAGCAAATCTAGAAAATAAAATTTTCTGAATCGCATTTGTTCTTACCTCGAGATGTAACAGATTCAAAATAAAAAATCTACATTTGACAAAAAATGTATAACCAGTGATGTTTATGTAAAAAAAAATAAAAATAAAAAAAAATCCGGATCCCATCCGGGTCAAGTATGCACCGGAACAAATCTGAAAACAAAAGAGAGAGAAGATAAAAAAGGCAACAACAAAAGAAAGGTCAAAACAAAGAAAAAGGACCAAGCGCCACCAAAGACGCTCTTGAAAACCCTGGAGCAGCAGTAGCAGCAGCAGCAACAACCTTCCAACATCGTCTGTCTGCCAAGGTAATAAATCCAAATCATCTTCCACATCATTTCTAATACATCATTTTCATACAGCGGTGACTCCATCCTCTTCGTTGGGTTCCTAAATTGCTGTTGTGTGGGATTCATGCCTCCTCCTCCTCCTTCTCCTCCTCCTCCTCCTCCTTACCCTCCTCCTCGTCTTCTATTTCTTCTTCATACATTCTCTTCCCCCTCTTTGTGAGTTTTTTTTTTTTGCTTTTTTTTTTTAGCCAATTTCGGAAGCTCATAAATATAACGAGAAATTGATTGTTGTTGTTGAACATCAATGACCAATCGTTTTAGTCCAGCTGGGCGTTAAATTAGGTACGATGGGGCAGGGAGGGGGGAGGGGGATGAGAAAGCAGTAGATAAGGAGGGGGAGGTGGAGAGGGAGATAAAACTCCGGAGGAGATAAGAAAATAGGATTTAAGCTGAGGGAGGAGGCCACGAGGAAAAAGCAGAGGGAATGCAAATAGATAACAATGAAGACGTTCGAATGTATTTACGAGAGAGAGAGAGAGAGAGAGAGAGAGAGAGAGAGAGAGAGGACGAGGGGTAGAAGGAGAGGAACGAATTATATATATTGGATGAACCGGGGGGAGAAAAGGGGACATGCGAGACACATAATATATATGCGGAAACGACCGAAGGAAGCCATTACGTCTAACCGCATCATCGCCGTCATAATCCTACAATTCTATTTTCTCTGCTCCTCATGATCTTCCTTCGCTTTAGAGGAGAGACGAAGGAAGGTAATGCAGAAATAATGAAAGGAGTACCGCCAAGGGGTTTGGGCAAAAAAAATAATGGGACAAAAATCAGGAGCTAACACACCGAAAAATATAAAATTGGAATTTTAAATTTCGGTGGCGCTGATCAGCGACTCCGCAGGGAAAGATGGCCGTATCAAATCGGAGATTCCCATCAGCCTCCCTCGTGAGGACGAGTGCATTTCCGAGAATCGGCGAGGTCGTAAGATTCCCAGAATGCCGAACGTAACAGGGAGCTCTCAGATACAGACGGAAATGATGTGGTTAAGGATCTCCTCGAGTATTTCTCGAGGTTTCCAGTTTAACTTTCAGAGTAAAAGTACCACAACTTTTGGCATTACTGGAACACCTATTGTTTCTTTGTAATCGTATTAGATTCACAATACAGAGTACAGGCAGGTTCAGCATAAAACTTACTTTGTTCTGACAAAACTATGAGTGACCTAATAAGAAATATGCTCAGCCTTGCTAAACGATAACAAGACACTTTCTACTATAGCGTAAGTGACTGAATTCATAACCCTACCTTCACTGATATGATTCTGTACGTCAATGCACAACAGACCGGAGGTAGACCATGCTAAATCTGTAAACTGTATACGGAGAAACTGATGTATATAGTATATCTTGATATTCTTCAGTCGTTGCGTCTTGGACTCCTTAGAGGAGTCTGATGAACAGATACAGAAGGTACAAACCGGAAACAGCTTCCTCTCCGCTAATGACCTGTCACCACTGAATACATAACACCGATCACCTTTTTAATTAATTACATTCATCTTCATTGAAATACGACTAGAGGATGAAAGGAAGGTCTAATAATAATAATAATAATAATAATAATAATAATAATAATAATAATAATAATAATAATAATAATAATAATAATAAAAGAAAATATATCATTAATTATTATTAGCTTACTATGATGCAATGCTAACTGAGTTCAGTGTACAAATATGGAGACCGTGATAGAAACAATTATATTATTATTATTTTGATATTCCGCATCACCATATTATTTATGAACAGGCTTCATAAGTAACCGAGACCAGGGACGCTCTGAGTA
Organism: Macrobrachium nipponense; assembly: GCF_015104395.2. Taxonomy (NCBI): domain Eukaryota; kingdom Metazoa; phylum Arthropoda; class Malacostraca; order Decapoda; family Palaemonidae; genus Macrobrachium; species Macrobrachium nipponense. The sequence continues at coordinate 88,218,297 of NC_087201.1, forward strand.
AAAAAATAATACATAAATAAATAAATGAATTAAAATTAAAAAAATATAAAAGTTAGTCATAGACAGCAAAAGAGAAAAAAGAAAAAAACTGAATTCGGGAGGCTAACAACTTCAAATATTGAATGAGAGCATTTCCTAAAACTTCTCGAATATATGTCAGAACAGTTTCAGCATCAAAACTTCCAATTAAACATTAAATTTTTGGAATTTTATCAGCTGCCAACTTATTTCAATGTTTTATACGAGTTGGGACACAGCTAAAATAAACGTTTCAATTACGACCATTATCACGTACAGGCGTAATAGAGCTTGTTGTACATGAATCACAGGTCAACTGCGAACTCCAGTCTGAGCGTTTTTCACAATATTCTCAATTTAAAGTTTCAGCATAAGATTTTTCAGCTAATTATTATTTTGATGTTGCAAGTATACTTCAGGAGTTTTGTGCATGAATAACCTAGGTATCTATTTTTCATTTCTAAGTCAAGACGGAATTCTTCAGTGTTTAGAAATACCAGTTCTAAGGATAAATGTCGGGTAAACACGACAGTTGTATAAGCATGCATGAGTATCGGCCATTCCATTATTAACATTCCTCGTCTCTCTGTTTATCTATCCATAATTTGTGTGTCCTTAAATACCAACCACTTTAACTTCTCCCTCCCTTCTTGGAAAGAGAAATCGTAAGAATGGAAGGGGATCACGCGCTATATTCTCAAGGAGAATTAGTTAGTGCTTTCATCTAAATGAACGACGCCGAAAGAAGATAAAAAAAATAGTCATGAATAATTAAAAGAAGGAAAATGAAAGAAATAGGTATTCCTTTGAAGACGAAACGACTCCTTTTCTGAGAAGGTTGTGGGAATAAAGTTGCCCGTCTTGAAAATAGGTAAAATAATGACACTGTTTTTTTATGGGGAAGTAGAAATATATGACGTATGAAACAAAGGAATATGATTATGTGCTAAAAATATCGTTTTTTTGGCCGCATGAAAAATAGATTTTATGAGCCACCATGTGGTTAATTTATTCAATCAAAACTATCAATAGTAAACTATATTCAGATATTCATTCAATGCTGATTATTTCTTCTAGTAAGGCTCTTTCACTGAAGGGTTTTGGGTTTTAACAGTTTCCATCGGTTTTCGAGCTTACACTCAATAACGCTGGCGGTGATTAGTCCTGTCGCTATCAGTGATTAATGACCCAACTGTAGGATCCCAAAATGAATTCAACCAATCTTCTATGTTGTATAGCAGCCGGCTTTCATACAGCAATTTGATATAATAAGACTATAAAGAACAAACGTTCTATTTACAGAATATGCAGTACAGAACACCAAACTGTAATGTACTACAAGTCATAAGCAACTTCCCGGATCAAAATAATATTCATAATAAAATGACTGCGAAGTCATGTGTATGTATACCCAGCGCTGTTCACTGTTGTCATGAATCTGCCCATTCGCGAGACTTCGAAGCACCGTTTTAATACATGGAAATACTCGAGCGTTAACCTTGACCGAAATTTTTTTCAAACTCGTCATTTCCGGTAATAGTTCAGTGACATTTCTTTCAATGGATATAATTATTATCCTTTGAAAAGGGGCTATTAATACAACAGAATTATCTTACAGGAAGCAAGTGCTCTCAAATACTGTGTATTAAAAGTATGTCTCCGTCAGCGAAATGCACCATGAAAAAATAGTGAATGAAAGCAGATCAAGAAAAGGTACTATCATATTGGATACAAGTGACCTTACACGAGCAAGGACAGCCTTATAAATATTATGGCTTACACGAACAAGGATAGCCTTATAAATAGGATGGCTTAATGGTAGTAAGATTGTGTGTAGGCTACATTAATCATCCTTAAATGCATCCTTACTGACACCGTTCGTGGCCAAAACGATTAGGAGGCACTGTCAGAATATTCAGGGCAGTCTACCTTTACCCTGAGGTCGGAGGGTGGCAGACTCAATATCCTTTCAATTTCTAATAGTCAGAGTTAAATAATATCTGTATACCACACATGAAAATTGCCGTTCTTTCTACACAGTTAAAATGGCTTGTTGGAGTCTACAATTCATCCAGATGAAAATATTATCGTTAAACCTTCAAATGAAAAACTAATACCGTCTGCTATCATTTCTGAAGCAAGATAATACTTAATTAAAACTATTCATAAGCTCAACAGACTCTATATATATATTCATAGTGTCCATTATAAAAAGAAACTATTCTCTAAAAGCACAAACAGAATTCTCTTCACCTTCTCTTGATATGTAAACATGGTGAAATATCGTTCTGCCAAAGGTATTTCTTCAAGGAATCGACCAGCTACGCAAAAACAACGTAACAAAAACAAGAAAGTAAAGTGCGTTCATATTCCCAAACGTGTATAAGTCACTTTTCCTTTCGATTCCATCCTCTCTCTCTCTCTCTCTCTCTCTCTCTCTCTCTCTCTCTCTTCTCTCTCTGTACCCTTCCTAGAGTTTTGCAATGCACTTGTAGTCAGTTGAAACCGACTTTTATATCTGTTTTAAGAACGGCCAGGACGGAGGAGAGACTCGAATTTAACGGCCCGTGTGAAGGGGAATTGACCCATCAAAGGTTTCATGTCTTCTTTAAAGGGTGACATATTTTCGGAGAAAACATCCCGAGGAAGAGGAAAATTCGCGAAAGGGACACAACACAGCAAAGCCCTCTGCAGATATTTTCTACCTTTAGGTTTCTTTTTCATACTTTCATCCCGTCTTTGTTCTTTGGTGCATCAAAGAAAGAATTTGTAGGTTTGCTTTGCGTTCTATTCAGCATTGGCCTCGAGTCAGACGTCTGTCACGCTTGACAAAAAGCTCCCCAGCCCCTCGGAAGAAGTTCGGTCTAAGGCGAGAGCATCCTCCCAAAGGATCGTGGGCAAGATGAGATGGAGATAACCCCCAGAATTTTCTTTCAATCACGTCAAAGTTTCCGATGAGTTCGAGTCAACTACTCTTTACGCAAAATGAGAGCCGTCATCATGATAAGATATTAAAGGGAGGGGCAGCGAAGGAGAGGAAAGGGGGCGGCTGTCTGAACAGAAAGGGAGCAGAGTGAAGAGAGGATATTCGCATCAAAGATCTAATAAGGAAAAGGGAGGGAGAGAGAGAGAGACAGAGAGAGAAAAGGGGCAAATGGGAGAAGAAGGAGGAAGACACGATGAGGGACAACCCCCGATGAAAGGACGAACAGGAGGATGAGGATGTCGTTGCTTCCGACCGCACGATCGCCATTATCTTCGACCGCGACGAGAGAGGTTTTAATCTTTCCTCTCTCATTTATGCATCTTTCCCTCCCTTCCCAACCAGCCTCCCTCCCACGGCCCCTTCCTTTCTCTTGCGGCTTCCTTTCCCTTTCAGTTCCCCGCCACGAGACCTCCTCGCCCTCATCGTTCTCCTATTGGTAACTATTGGATCATGAAACAGCAGGAAGGATTCGCCGTCGGGCCTCCGACGGGAGAGGCATTTGCGTGTGCGTGAATTTGTGAGGGAATTTTCGGCTGATAAATTCAAATTGGACCTTACGTGGAGATGTCATCTTTTCCTTTTACTGTAATGTGCTCTCTCCTCCCTCTGCCTAAATATACATATACATATATCCAGAAATATAAATATATATTATATATATATATATATATTTATATATATATAGTATAAATATATATATAAATATATATATTATTTTATATTAATATATTTTTTAAAAAACATATATATGGGTATATATACATATATGTATACATATATATATATAGATATTATATATAACTATATATCTATATGAATATATATATATATATATATATATATATATTATATATATAATAATAATATATATAATATGATCTTGTGACTAATCAAACGAATCCCCTTCATTACTTTCAAAGTGTTCACGAACTCAAGCTATCTTATCATTAAGGAGGAGGAGGAGGAGGAGGAGGAGGAGGAGGAATTAATGAAAATATTATAGCCCTGATCATTCTACGAGGAAGAATTTGATGAAGGAAGGGAACGGTAAACTACTTCTATTATTACTGAATGGGAGGCTTCAATTTAATACTAAGCAAAATGACTTCGCCCACTCGCCCAAGTTCACAAATCCGGGGAAAGTTGTGTCATCATAATGCTTTCATCTTTTATCTTGACTGCTTTTATCTCCGGTTGGCTTCTCTAGAAAGCGTGAATTAAATACGAATGCTTCTAAGTGTCTTGTTCGTGAGACGTGTGATATCAATTCTTCCTTTATAAAACTGGCAGTTTAGAAACCAATATCTAATAGGTACTGAACATAACAAACAAAACATGCGCCGAAGCAAATGAGTTTTCTGTACAGCGTATAATCAGGACCACTGAAAATAGATTTATCTTTCGGTGGTCTCGGTATAGTGCTGTATGAACAGCGGCCTATGAAACTTTAACCACGGCCCAGTGGTGGTTGTCCTTTAGCGATGCCAGACGCACGAACATGACTAACTTGAACCTTAAATAAAATAAAAACTACTGATGCTAGAGGGCTGCAATTTGGTATGTTTGATGATTTGAAGTGTATGATCATCGTACGAATTTGCAGCCCTCTAGCCTCACTAGTTTTCAAGATCTGAGGGCGGACAGAAACAGTGCGGACGGACAGACAAAGCCGTTACAATAGTTTTCTTTTACGGGAAACTAAAAAGTAAAAGACTTTTATGAAGAAGCATATACTCCGAATGCTTTGAGCCTTGACACATGAATACTGAAAATTGTACGTTACTACTCGAAAATATTACTTTAATAATCGTAGCCAAATAAACAATATCTTTGTACAGTCAAATTCAATAGTTCCCCAACATTCACTAACAATGACTTCCTCTAGCAGACAGTGCATTACTTTCAATTTAGTGGTGAGTTATACGTCGACAGACTTTTGATATTGGCTATGCATTAATACAAGGACGCTCGATTTCTCTATCACTGATTCGGGATAAACTACGAATTAATTGCTACGAAATCCAGATATGGGATTTCTGAGATTATTTTTTGTTTAATAATCATTTATACATCACAAGAAATACCTCTCATTCATCTGTTTCATTTCAAAGGTGTATTGATTATTTTCTTGTCTGTTTGACTTTATGAATATTTCTTTTATGACCCTTTGTTTTCCCCACTGACAAGCAATCTCTGCAAAAGCTAATCAATATTACCGGTTATCCTTCTGGGATATCCTGTTGAATGGGCTGCATTCATTTCTAAGAGTGATTTTCGAAAGGAGTTTGTGTCTGTCTATCTGTCTGTCTACCTGGCCTCATAAATGTAAGAACTGGAAGACTGGCGCCCTAAATCCCTGTTTGAATAATATCATGGAAAAAGGTTCCGTAACGAATACACAGCAGGCGGCTCGGAGGCTTAGTTTGACGAGATCTAAACGTCATTATTCTAAAAACCAGGAGGCCCGCCGTAGTTCGACCCACCTATTGTAAAAAAAAAACTGGAATAACTCGATAGCAACTTGACAGACAGGGAGAATATGAAACGCTGTACTCATCGTCATTTATGCTAGAAATGTAAAGGATGTTTGAAATGAAATGGTTTACTTTATTACCAAAATAGAGTAGATCATAAACACGGATATTGACCAAGTGGAACTTCTACTGGAAACAGTTTTTGTTGAATGTTTTTTCTCATTATATTACGAAAAGGTCAGCATCTACCATCCACTTGGCGCTGTAGACGATAACGAGCAGCTACTGAATATTTCTTTCCCTTTATGAGGCTAACGTAACTTACTATAACTTCTCGATTTTACGAGACCAAAACTATACATAAAACAAGATATATATATGTATATATATATATATATATATATATATATATCTATATATATATATATATATATATATATATATTATTCTAGCTATAAAACAAATGTCCTTTAATATCTAATTCGCTTTACCTCGGAATTGATAGATTTTCTTATATGTAGACCGAAGGGGAATTTTCTAGTTGATAATAATTTCGTCCTCTCGTGGATTCAAACCCACGAGAGGTCGAGATTATTATCAACTAAAAATTTCCCTTCGGTTTTCATATATGAAAATATATCAATTCCGAGGAGGGTTTAGAAATTAAAGGCCATTTGTAGCTCAATGAATTTATATGAATCACGGTGATGTGATAATTATTCATATATATATATATATATATATATATATATATATATATATATATATATATATATATATATATATATATATATATATAATATATATATATATACACACTGAAAACGTCTTCGGAATTATTTCACATCAAACTTAATTCCTGTTTCCTTTGTAATGTCGGGATGTGCGAACCGGCCTATGAGGGAATTTCCAACTGTCATTGTTTAATCAGAAGGAAGGGGAGGGAACCGTAGCAGAAAGGACAACAGATGATGAACCCGAATCAATATTTGGTGGGAAATGCTGTGACGTATTCGCTACAGATTCAAGTTTAAAACTGATTGATTAGTATTTTTTTTTTTATGTGAAAACGCTGTCAGTGACTTTTTTTAGTTTAGTTTTCGGTAAAAGAAAATCACTGAGATGGCTTTGTTTGTCCGTAAGCACTTTTTCTGTCCGCTCTTAGATCTTAAAAACTACTGAGGCTACAGGGATGGAATTGGTATGTTGATCATCCACCTTCCAAAGATCAAGCATACCACATTGTAACCCTCTAGCCTATGTAGTTTTTATTTTAGTTAAGGTTAAATTTAGCCATGATCGTGCGTCTGGCACTGCAACAACACAGGCCACCACGGCCAGCTGAGCGTTTCATACAGCATTTTACCCTGTACAGAAAACTCAATTGGGCCCAAGAATGTGCGGCGTAATTTTCACTTGTTTATTAGGAAACTTCAATGAACTCACAGATGGTGCAAATGGCCGTTTTAGTCCCGTGCAGCCCTTAAGTGGGAGAAGGGTGCGAAGAATCTCACGACTAGTCAATAAGAATAAGTCTATAAATCCTAAGAGTAAGCTTAACATTGGAAATTGGAATGTCGGAACATTGAACCAGGATGGCAAATTAGAGCAGCTTTTGGCAGTTTTTGTAAAATATGGCCTGGATATGTGTGCACTCACTGAAACAAGACTGGCTGAATTCGAAAAGAGAGCATTAGATGAAAGAAGTTGTTGCTGCATTCTGGGAGAGAGAATGGCACTCACTATCAAGGAGTAGGATTGCTTTTGAGCAAACAAGCTAGCCAAGATTTAGAGGAATGCGAACCAGTGGATGAAAGAATTATGTATGCAAGGCTGAAATCTAGTCATGGAAGTATGACAATTATAGTATGCTATGCCCCTACCGATGAAGCAGATACCAATCGAAAGGTATCTTTTACGGTAAATTACAAGAGGTGGTTAGCAAGGTGCCAAAACATGCTATTCTTCTTTGTAAGGGGGACATGAATGCAAAACTAGGTAATGAAGTAATGCTGGTTTTAGTGAGTGCATGGGTGTCCATGGTATAGGGCAGATGAATGATAATGGTGTTCGTTTTGTCAGTTTTTGTTTAGCTAATGAATTGATAATGGGCAGCACACTGTTTGAACACAGAGATATACACAAGTATACTTGGACTTCTCCCTGTGGAAAAAACCGCAACCAAATTGACCATTTAGCAATAAACAGAAAATTTAAAAACTCACTATTGGATCTCAGATCTCGACGGAGGAGCTGATATAAGTAGGAAGCGACCACCAACTTGTTGTCTCAACATTTAGACACAAATTGAAGATCAGGAAAGCTGACATAAACTTACCTCCCAGATATGACATTAAAAAGCTAAGACAACAAAGTAGTGAAAAGGATGATTATGTTATAGAGTGCAGGGACAGACTTACAGTCTTCGAGATGCTATCTGACGAAGAAGTAGAGATGGATGTGAATATTCATTGTGAAACAGTTGAAGAAATCTTTCACGAATCTGCCAACATCACAAACGGAAAGGGAAGTGGAGCGAGACTAAAGAAATGGATGAGCTGTGAAACATGGAAACTGATAGACAAAAGAAAAATGGCAAAACTCAACTTTGAATCATGAAAGGAAAACAGCCCACATCTGACCTTACTACGAACTGAATATATGTGCCTTGATAGTGAAGTAAAGAAATGCTGTAGAAGGGACAAAAGAAGGTTCATAAATTCTACTAGCAGATAAGACAAAACACAATCTAAATAGAGGAGATGGAAGAAGTATAAGAATTGCATATGAGGGTACTCGAGAAATCACTGGAAAGAAGAGGAAGAGAGGTGAGTTACCTGTCAGAAATAAAAATGGAAAGCTTCTAACTAAGGAATCTGAAATTAGAGCTAGATGGAAAGACCATTTTGAAGAGGCACTAAATAGGCCAACCCCACCAAACGAGAGAACACCCTTGAGGCTGGACATGATCTTCCTATAGATGTAAGTGACATTAGGCTGGCAGAGGTCGTATTGGCATTCAAACAACTGAAAAACTATAAGTCACCAGGAATGCATCTGAACTGTTGAAGGCTGATGAGATTCAAACACACATTGTGATCAATGAATTATTCAATTATATGTGGCGAGATGAAGTCACGCCTGTTGAATGGAAAAAGAAAGGGATTATTGTTAAGATGAAGTCACGCCTGTTGAATGGAAAAAGAAAGGGATTATTGTTAGAGTACCAAGAAGGGAGATTTGAGACTGTGGAAATTAGCGAGGGATCACATTGTCACTAGTAGGTATGAAAGTTTTTCCAAGATAATACTGAATAGCATAGAACCTGTAATAGATAGAATACTTCGAAAAGAGCAAGCAGGTTTCAGAAAGGGTAGAGGATGTGACGATCAGATTTTTATTCTACGACAGTGAAACAAACTAAAATCACCTCTTGTTTTATGCTTTATGGATTTTGATAATATTTCACGTGGTATATTAAAAAAGCTTCTGAGGCAATATGGGTTACCAGACAAAATTGTAAAAATCGTAATGAATATGCACAGTGGAACTTGTTGTAGGGTAATGGTTGATGGTAGTCTTACGGATGCATTTGAAGTCAAGACTGGAGTATTACAAGGTGGAATACTGTCCCCTCTACTGATTATAATGGTGACTGATTATGTTACGACCAAGGTAATGCAAGGAATGAATAATGGCATTCAGTGATCTTGAATACGAAGATATAGTTCTGACTGCCTCTTCAATGGTTGAAATGCAGGAAATGATTGATAGGTTAGTAGTGGAGGGGAGAGAGGTTGGATTGGTGATAAACCAGAGAAAGACTGAGGTCATGCATATTCAGGGCGGTGATCAGACGAACTGCTTTATCGAAGGAGTAATATTACCCAACTCAGACACTTTCAAATATTTGGGACCCATTATTACCAGCAGTGGATCACTAGTTACAGAATCCAGGGAGAGAATATAGAGGGCAGAGCAAACAATGGCCATACTAAAAACTGTGAGGAGGTCAAATCAATTATCAGTTCACAGCAAAATCAAAATATACATTTCGCTTGTAAGATCGATATTAACTTATGAGTACCAGTCGTGGTACAGCACTGTGACAACTGATGCAAAACTTCTTGCCTTTGAGAATAAAGCACTGAGAAGGATTTTGGGAATCAAATGCAGCAGCATATAACAGATGCCGCCATTCGCGAGGTGGCAGAGGTGCCAATGTGAACGATACAGTTAGATTATCAAGATGGAGATGGATGGGGCGTATTTTAAGAAGAGAAGATGAGTTAGTCCAGGCTGTACCTGAATGGAGACGCTGGGCAGGAGAGGACGTGACAGACCAAGAGAAACGTAGTTGATGACAATGCGGAGGAATGCTGGATCTGAGAATTGGGTTGAGCTCAGAGAGATGGCACAGGAAAGAGATATATTGCGTGAGTTCATTGAGGCACTATGCATCCCGTGGGTGCCAGAGGATTAAGTAAGTAAATAACTATTACAGGTTTAAATATCCTTGTTAATAACGTACTTAATTTTTCCGTTGTTTTCTTTCGTTTTTACTTTAAACAGACAGCTTACATCTGGGCAATTACTTGATAATTTAGTTGGTACACTTAAATTTTTGGTTATATTGTAAACATTTTCTAAAATTAGCTGATCCAGTCAAACAGATGGCTTAGTCACAAACATTTGTCGCAAGAAATGTTCATTTACATAAAGGTACCAACTCAAATGTATGGTTGCGAATCAATTTTAACAACACCTGTCTCGAAAAAGGAAATCACAGAAATAACAAATTTTCTTCAGGCAATATTTTGATAAATTTTGGTTGATACCACGATGATAATCTAAAAGTCAAAATAGAAGAAATAGGAATGATAGAAAACTAGTGAATCCAAAGGATGACGCAGAAATTCTCCAGAAAGGCCTTTAAGGCTTATTGGTGTTCACTTTCGCAATATAACATCTTGAAACACACCTCTTCAAATCTGCTATATTGACCAGGTGACTTTAAAACCAACCTGAGAAAACAGATCAACGAATGTTTGAGTGCACTGATCTTATTTCATAGTTTGTCTATTTGTTTTTATCTCCATCTTCCTTCCTCATGTGTTAATATTTTTTTACAAACGGCACATGTTTGAAACTAGATCTCTCCATAGGTATTAATCTAGAAAACCTACAGTTGGAGAAATACACTTCGGTATTATTTCAAGAGTAAGTTATAACCATAGAAATCCATACACACACACTGCGCATATAGTATACACATACACATATATGTATACACACGCACACACACACACACACACACACACACACATATATATATATATATCATGATTTTCTTGAGTATTATAAGGTAAAAACAAATACTGGAGGTCAACTTCACACTGTCACTAATTTCTATGCAAAAAAAAACCGTTATTAATCTACGATGTTCTATTATGAGCTATTAATTACTGAGAAAGCATTTATTGCACATATATCCCTAAAGCAAAATTTTTTCCTTTCTTACTATAACTGTTTTCTAATATAAAATAAAGCGTACTGAGCAGACACGTAACCGATACTACATTCCCAGCAAACAAATAAAAATCAACTCTCTTCGGCAGCGCTTTCTTCATTAATTGGTTGCTATAACCACGGGCAAAAGTTAATGAGTCTCACACAATAAAGAGCTGGAGACAGACAAGTTACAGTATAATTTTCTTGAAAATAAATGTTTGATTGTTTTATAACAAAGTTTAATAAAATCTGTTACTAGACACTAATTTCCGGTAAGCATTTATAGCAGAATACATTGAAGTGAAAACCTTTATTATTATTATATAATAAGAGGCAATACATGTCAATATTTTTTCAATGGTCAATAACGTCTATAGGTCATAAACGGGTTATGACTAGCACCCATAAATATACGAAATCAAGTTACCTTTGGCCTACTTCTGGGACGGTACGTAACGTTCCTTTGGAACTGGAATATAAAAGGAAAAGGGCCAGGGGCTGGAACCTATGAGTCATTCAGCGCTGAAAATACTGTTAGGGCAATTTTTAGGAAAGGGTAGGAAGCAAGATGGAAGAAAGAATATAGAAGGATGAAAGGGGCGTGGCTAAGGACCTAAGGGACGCTACAAAGAACCTTTGGTAATGCCTGCAGTGCACCACGTGAGTGGCACTCATGGCACTATCCTCCTACGCGAACGTCTTTTAATCAGGAATTGGTAACTCGACCCTTTTCTATACTGCCGTCGTTTCTTACTAAACCCAGGAGCAGAAAATCTGCCAATTCGACCAAACTGCACGAGGAAGGTTAATTCCAGATCTTTATTGACAGAGAAGGATTTATGCAGTCTCACTAACAAAAGCTCTTGAAAGAAGCTTAAATGCTTCGCTTTCAAAAGATAGTAGGTATTTTTGTGTTTTGAAGCAATAATGTCATCCCGCTGAAATAAAATCTGGAGTCTCTTCGCTTAAAGGCTAACTGAAGTGGCATCGTGGATACAAAAGAAAGTTACATTTATTGCGAGAAATATACGTATATCTTGCCGATTTGTAGCTGTGATTCCAAAACTCATTCCTTTTTTAATGCAAATCTAAAGAACTCGGAGAGAGAGAGAGAGAGAGAGAGAGAGAGAGAGAGAGAGAGAGAGAGAGAGAGCTCCCTTTTCAGCCTAGAAGCTTCCCTATCTCGACGATCGTACATCAGCATCTTTAAGAAAGGGCACCACAATCCTGGCGTCTGGTAGCAGCATGACCCAGCCAGCGGTGACAGATGATCAGGCTCTGTCGTCTCAAACATGACGGATGACGAGACGCCTTCGAGTGACGGGAGTGACAGACACCCCTGGCGGTAAATTATAGACTTGGAAGACCTTCTTTTCCGGCTATACGACCTACGTCACTGAGAGGGAAAGTCGTCCGTAAACAGCGGGAGGAAATATTACCTTCGGAGACAGCAGCAGGAGCAGGAGCTGGAGCAGTTGAAGGGGCAGTGAGGGGGAACACGGAGACTGGAGACGCACTCAAGTGGGAAAGATGTGAAAATTAAAGCTCAAGAGTGACAGGCGCCTGATGCAATACTCCAGCACCTTAAAAAATTCATCTTTAGCTATAATTCATCTATACACACACACAAATATGTATACGCATGTATATATACGTATATATCTATATCTATCTTATCTATCTATCATAATCTTATCATATCTATCTATCTACCTATATAATCTATATAGATAATAAAAATCTAATATATATATATTAATATCTATAATATATATTATAGATGATATTAGATTTATATCTAATATATATCATATCTATCTATCTATCTATTCTATCTGATCTATCTATCTGTCCATCTATCTATCTAATCTATCATTATCTATCTTATCTATCTTATATATATATTATATATATATATATATATATTATATATATATATTATTGTATATATATAATATATATAATATATATATTATATATATATATATTATATATATATTATTATATGCAGCGAGAGGTCCGGACTGCGATAACTATTACTTTTGGGCTAAGAAAAAATGTACATATATTTATATATGTTATCCAGCAATAACCTTTTCTAATCTATCTGTCTATCTTCTATCTATCTATCTATCTATCTATCATCTATTATATACTATACATATATATATAATATGTATATATATATATATATTAATATATAGTATATAGTATATATAATATATATTATTATAATATATATATATTATATATATATATATATATATATAATTATATAATATTATATGCACGAGAGGTCGGACTACATTATACTAAATTACTTTGCTAAGAAAAAAATGTACATATATTTATATAAATGTATCCAGCAAAACCTTCACGACAGGCTTATTTATTAAACCTGCTTTGTATCGGCACAACTTGGCAAAGTTCTGAATAGTATAATAGCCTGATGTTGGCCTCTAGACTTGTCAATCTATGGAGACGAACTCCAAGAAGGTCCCTATTTTTCTGGGGTTATTTACAGAAAGCTAATAAAGACCAACTTGCCAAGTAACTGAAGAGAGAAAGAGACAGAGACAGAGACGAAGAGCCACGCCAGTCCTGCAACTCGGGAAAACATCTTGAATCAAAAGGGTACCTCGCCATCCCTCCAATAAAGACGGAGCCGCTAAATGCAGGAGGCCCGAAATACCCCGAGAGGCCCCAAAGAGACGCGAATGAATATCGAAGTGACGCGGAGCATTGTGATGCAAAACCATAAGCATCACGCTCACGCTTCTGCACTTTGCGCTTCGCCCCCGTTCTCCGCTCAAAAAGTTCCCGTAGGAACGACTGGCTGATTTACATAACAATTAATAACTTGCATGCAGGAAGCGGGTCGCGTAAACCGGGGTAGGAGAGGAGAGGTGAGGAGGACAACGTTGCTTTGTGTTGGACAAGGCTGTGTTGCATATCGTTGCATGGAAGGGATTCAGTGGTCTCCCTTCCATGATTGCTGAACAAGGGTATTTGTCTATTCTGGTCATAATTTAAAGTAATTAGACTTACAAAGGGATCATTCATAATCAGTAGCATTAAAATGGTAAAAAGATTAGATGTGTAATTTAAAATTACTTTTGTTAAACAAGAGTGATAGTACCAATCTCTCTCTCTCTCTCTCTCTCTCTCTCTCTCTCTCTCTCTCTCTCTCTCTCTCTCGCACACACACATTCGTGTAAATGAATACATTTTTTTATGTACAACAATTAAGACCATGCCTAGCAGGCTTCACCACGGAACTTCAGATTATATTTGCAGCTTCCCTGCATACAAAAACTTCTTTCCAATGAATAATGGCCAAAATACTAGTCTTTACCTTCAATCATCTTAATTTTCGTCTGTAATACATCGTTGTATCCACATTCTGAGCAGAGAGATCGTCAGGCCAAGAACAATAAATCTAAAAGTTTCCATGGAGACTCCTTTCACTATTGACAAAAATTTCGTAATTTATAATCATCTCACATTGACATAACCTGTTAATACATTAAGAAGTTTCGTTTCATATATATAACGTCCATCTCTCTGCAAATTATTCTCCTGCAATTAAAAAGAATTCATGTTTTGTTTCGAGTGTTAATAAGAAGGTTGTAAATTTTTCGACTGATTGCTAACATTAATTACATGAAACTCGTGAAATATAGCTTTTTCGGAATCTTATAGCTGAAGTATGACCTTTAAAGCTTGCGAACCTAACAATAATTGTGCCGCTGAACGGATATATGCATGTATATATATATATATGTGTGTATGTATGTATATATGTATATATGTATGTGATATATAAATATATATATATATATATATATATATATATATATATATATATATAGAAGAGAGAGAGAGAGAGAGAGAGAGAGAGAGAGAGAGAGAGAGAGAGATTGCAAGTCCATAAAACACCTTCCAAAAAAATAAATAAAAAAAGGTATCATGATACCCCAGACCCCTTTAACACGATGAAAGTTTCCACATGGAAAACTCTCACGCCATGCAGCCATGATACAGCAACGAAGGTACGCAATACAAAAGAGCAGCTTGAGAAGATTCGCACAAAAAAAAAAAAAAAAAAAATCATACTAGGTCCACGCCATTGCCACGCAATAACGAGAGTATCGAAATTGCGTTCCAGTATTTGCACCCACGTCGCATCTTTAGGTGTGACTGACAATACGGAACTTGATAGCTACTTTTGTTATAGAAATAGAGAGTCCATTGTGAGTGACAGTGCACTATTAAGAGACAAAACTGGAAATTACATGCGATACCATGTCCGGAAAATAATAATGATAGCAGTTTTACAAAACAAAGTGAAAATAATAATAATAATAATAATAATAATAATAATAATAATAATAATAATAATAATAATAACTGATGTAAAAATATTCATGTAATAATAATGTTAATAACAGATTAAGGAATCTGCTATATAACAATAATAATAAGAAGAAGGACTGATATAAGTAGACGAAGACCCAGAAATATTACAGACAGGAGAATGACAATCAGAAGAGAGGAATGGCACAACAAACCAATGCACGGACACTACATGAGACAGACTAAAGAACTGGCCAGCGATGAAACATAGCAATGGCTACAGAGGGGAGAGCTCAAGAAGGAAACAGAAGGAATGCTAACAGCGGCACAAGATTAGGCCCTAAGAACTGATATGTTCAACGAACGATAGATGGAAATAACATCTTACCCATAGGCAGAAAGCCCAATATGAAAAAGGAGACCATAAACCACATAGAAAGCGAATATCCGGCACTTGCACAGAACCAGCGCAAAAGGAGGTATGGCTTGCAGTAATAAGTGGTATGAACACCAACCTGAGTGGCAGAAAACGATGGGTGATACGTGACGTAGATTGGCAAAATCAAGAAGAAATTATCACTCATTGATGTCGCAATACCGTGGCACACCAGCATAGATAAGAAAGAGAGAAAATTGATAAGTATCAAGACCAGAAAACAGAAATAAGAAGGATATGGGATATGCCATTGAAATTGTACCCATAATCATAGGAACACTAGCCACGATCCGAAAACCCCTGAAAAAGAACCTGGAAAAACTATATGCTGAAGCAGCCCAAGGACTCATGCAGAAGAGCATACTGCTCGAAACAGCACAGTAAGAAACTTGATGGATTCCTAAGGAGGCAAGATGCAACCCGAAACCCCTCGCTATAAAAACCACCAAGTCGAAAAGAATGACTGTGATAGAGAAAAAAATTAATAATAATAATAATAATAATAATAATAATAATAATAATAAAATAATAATAATAATAATAATAATAATAATAATAATATTATTATATTTATAAAATATTAAAAACTTGGTATATAATAATAATAAT
>NC_087201.1:88242186-88254686 GCF_015104395.2 Macrobrachium nipponense
AATAGTGTAACAAGTGTAAAAAAAGATCACGATTTTAAGAAAGCGTCTTGGTCGTTTCACGAGTGAAAAATAGTCCATACATTGATTTACACCCATACCAAAAGGCATTTCACACACCTTTTTAAAAGGCGAAAAAAGTAGACTTGTTTTGATTACGACACATTAGTGTCGCTCTACAAAGCATCATTTTAGTCTTTAGGATATGCCTTTTTTTCCAGCTTCAGCTCTGCCATGTTTTTAAGAGATAAGACTAAGTCAAACACTTGAAAGAAAAGAAGATCAAACCATAATGTTCAAACTCTAAATCAGTATCAAAGTCCAATTTCTCTCTATTACAACAAAACGAAAATGAAACAAAAGTTTGAGCACCGAAGAGGAAACTATTATTTAATAATACCTTATGAGGAAATCTTTGACTTCAGCTGGTTAGTAAGAAGTGTCATTGGGACGAATGTTGCTTCAGAATATAATGATCAACACAGAATGGGACAAGGGTCGGATAAGTGTGGATGAACAGAATCTCATATTTTTTCATATAAATCGTGACTCCCAGTCATTTTAAAGAAATTCTGAGGAATAAGTATTTCCGCTCCCTTTTCAAATAAACAAATTTGAATTTGACAGAAATGACATACGAGAGAGAGAGAGAGAGAGAGAGAGAGAGAGAGAGAGAGAGAATTACTTATCCATAGCTTTTTACCTCTTTTGTGTGTCATAATGTACTTTCAGCACATAATTATATCTCTCCCCCATCTTTATGAAATAGCTCATAAGTTATTTCAATGCTGTTTTATTGTGCTAATAACTTTTGCTAGTTTCATCTATATATAAACCTCGAATGATGTACCAATGACCATGGTCTGCAGTACTTTATTAACTTCTTAAGTCAGGGGTTCTTAACCTTTTGATGACTCAGACCCGCAATGAATTGCCCAATATGGTTACATAGCCCTTTTCCTTAAGTCCACTTAGTCCTGTTTGTTGACAATAGAACTTAATATATTTAGTTTAATACATACTTTAGGTATGAATAGGTAGGAATAGAACATACAAGAAAATCAAAAGCAATTATAGTTTTATATAGTTATTTATTTTCAAAATGTACCCATGTATACGCTGAAACATTAAAATCAAATATATACAAATATCCAGAAATCAAGTCCCATACCCACTGCTTATGGTTCTCAATTCCCGAAGGGGTATGGATACCCCCTGTTAAGAAGCCCTGGGGTTAAGTGTTGTCCAAGAATTCCTCTTGACACTCTTAGTTAGCAAAGTATAAATCTGGAAGGATAAAGAATATTCCTTTTCGTTTCTCTTCCAATCTAAACGTCCATCCCTCTCATAC
This sequence comes from Macrobrachium nipponense, assembly GCF_015104395.2. Lineage (NCBI taxonomy): Eukaryota > Metazoa > Arthropoda > Malacostraca > Decapoda > Palaemonidae > Macrobrachium > Macrobrachium nipponense. The sequence continues at coordinate 88,243,535 of NC_087201.1, forward strand.
GATAAAAAAAAACCAAGGTTACTTTTCGATTTAAACGTAAACTGAAAGGTCTTTTCTAATCAATCCACTCTGGGCCCAGAACCCTTCTCTGGAAGAACTCTCACATCGTCTTCTATTCGCTCGCTCCCTCGAATTCCATTTCCAAATCCACAAAGCAATTAAAGCACTTGTTAGTGTCCCCTCCCCTCTAAAACATCTATACCGGCTAAGGTTGTCTCCCTTCCAATGGAAGTCACTCAAAAGTCAAACTGGAGTTTTTAACCTCTTTGCTCTGCTCTGCCAAGATTTGCATGAAGTGAATTTCTGTTGTGGGTCCCTGTTCAGATATTTGTTTATATGAAATAATTATGGGTATAGATTTATTGTTATTGAAATATTTTCTTTATACATTGCCGGCCATCGTTTGGAAATCATAATCTATATAAATAAATGGCAATTTCTGTTTGTTTGTTTGCTATGCACGCCCAGACTATGAAAGCTTGGGCCATCAAATTTTTACTATAGATTCCCTTCCCCCCAAGGAAGGCTTTAGTCAAAATCCGAAATTCGAGGGCCGTTTCGAAGGTGTCATAACCCGGCTTTTTCATACACCCTCATTTATTACAACTTTCAGAGCTGACAACTAGGGCTACCAAATTTTTACCATAGACTCCGTTACTCCCCGAGTCCCCAGGAAAGTTTTAGTCAAAATCCGAAATTCGAGGGCCTTTTCTAAGGGGGTCATAAGCCCTCTTTTTCATACCCCCTCATTTTTTACAACTTTTAGAGTTGACAACTAGGACGGCCAAATTTTTACTATAGACTCCATTACTCCCCAGGAAGGTTTTAGTTAAAATCTAGAATTCGAGAGCCGCGTCTAAAGGGGTCATAACCCCTCCTTTTCATACCCCCTCATTTTTTTACAACTTTCGGAGTTGACATCTATGCAGAAGTGTTTCTATAGGAACAAACAGGCTCCCCACAATATAGGTGTCATAAGGCACCCTCATTAGTGAGGGGGGGCAACCCCTGGGAATGGGGGGCCCGAGGGTTTCCCAAAATACTAGGGGTAGGAGGCCTACGCCCTTGAGGCTTACCGAGCACGGGAGAAGGGGGCCATAGCCTACCTGTCACGACCTGGATAGCAAGGGGGGGGGGGGGGGCAGCCTCACTTTTGGGCCTACTGCATTCAAATTTGGTACCATGAGTTAACATAAATGACTACAAACGCATTTACCATCAATATTAGAATTTAACTAAAGGCTGAGTTCACTCTCGACGTGTTCGGCGGAAGTCACGTAAAGCCGTTGGTCCCGTTGCTGAATAACCACTGGTTCCAGCAACCTAAAAGCACCATGCAAAATAAAGGCTGAACTTCATCAAGGGTTGTTTCAGGGGGGACCACACAATGAAAATCTTTCCGGAGCAACACGGGCACACACACACATAAACTCTATATATATATATATATATATATATATATATATATATATATATATATATATATATATATATATATATATATATATTCAAATTTGGTACCATGAAGCTTTAACATTAAATGACTAACAACACGCATTTACCATTCAATTTATTAAGAAATTTAAACTAAAGGCTGAGTTCACTTCTCGACGTGGTTCGGAAGTCACAGTTAAAAGCCGTTGATCCGTTGCTGAATAACCACTGGTTTCCATGCAACCTAAAACCGCACCATGCAAAAGAATAAAGGCTTGAACTTCATTCAAGGTTGTTTGAGGGGGGACCACACCAATGAAAATTCTTTCCGGAGCCAACACGGGCACTACACAAGCCACATCAAAACTCTATCTATGTTATAATTATATATATATTTATTATTATTATATACTTATCTTATATAATATATATATATATAATATATATTTAAAGATGAGAGAGAGAGAGAGAGAGAGAGAGAGAGAGAGAGAGACTCGCTGGTCGATATTCCACTCCCAGGTAATGCCGATTTCATGGATACGTCACTACAATATCTCTTCCCTAACAGAGAAAAAATGGAGGAATGGAAATTCAAACCCTGAAATAAAATGGAGAAAATGTTTAGCGAATTCTGTCCCTTGCGTCTATGTGAATATGAAGGGACTGGAAATGTTTCCATTCACAGTTTTCTTCTTTGTTTTTAATTTCCTTCCCTGGTTTTATTCTGTCTGGTTAAATGCATTATATAATATTCTACCCCACGTTTGATACATGAAATACTAAGTTGGTGAGGTATTCGATTGCTTAGTGAAGTGGTAATAGACTTCATGAAATATCAAGTGTGAAATTATTTATTAACAAGTAAAATAGCAACGAAGTTTCTCCGGAGCAAACAAGTTTTCTGTACAGCTTATAATGAAGGCCACCGACAATAGATCTATCTCTCGGTGATCTCGGTATAATGCTATACGAGCCGCGGCCCATGAAACTTTAACCACGGCCCCGTGGTGGCATGTCCTACATCGTTGCCAGATATACGGTCATGGCTAACTTTAATTTGCAGCCTCTGGCCTCAATAGTTTTTAAGATCTGAGGATGGACAGAAACAGGGCGGACGGATAGACAAAGTCACCTCAATCGTTTTCTTGTCAAGAAAACTAAAAATGATGAAAGAGCTGCAGCAAATTCATGAAAATAATACGTAAATTTTAGGTGCGCAAAAGATCATTTTTTCTAACTAACTGACAAGATAAGTCCATAAATCTCGATTCTCAATACTGCCAGAAGCCCAAACTACAGACGGATTACCGAGCCAAATAAACAAATTAACGGAAAATAGAAAAAGGAGCAAGCAAAATTTGTTACATACACAAGTACAGTATCCTCCTCATGGGTGTGTATCAAATGACAGATGAATAAGATTTTACACATACTATGTCCAGTCGTTACTGTCTCTATTTCAACGAAATATAAGAAATGGAATACAACAGTAAAGTGATAAATAAACTTAGCTCATTCAAAAATAAAAAATAAATAATAATACAAAATTCAAAAATAGAAAAAATAATACAAAACTGCAAGATTCAACACCTTACGAATACTGTTGTGAAGCTCAGATGCAAAGGAACTTTTTTTTTTAATCCTGATAAAAGTTTTTGAGAATCAGTATAAAAGAAGTACATATTTACACCACTGGAGACAAAAATAAAAGGAGACCTTTACAAACCATTTGCTCCAAATGAATGTCATCTAAAATAACGAAGTCTACCCATTTGTTGAACCACTTACTATACAGGAAATCAAATCGATCATAGAAAGATTTGAAGAATATCTAAAAATATACAAGTTTCAATATCATTCTATTGCTATTTTAAATCAGTAAAATTACACCAATGAAATAAATCGCATTAACGAATTTCCTTCAGTTGATAATCCTCAAAAATTACTCTACAGCCGATTTATTTTTATCATTAAAATTACACTAGTGAAATAAATAGCAACAACGAACTTCCTTCAGTTGAAAAGCCAACAAATTAAGCAGTAATGAGTCTTCTGCTCTTACCATGCCAGACAGTATCTGGGAGCGGTTTGAAGTAATAAGAGCATTCGACATGTGTTGGTGCAGAGCTCTTTAACCAAATAAGAGCTATTAAAGTATTTCATATTGGTGAAAGACTGCAGATATTGATAATTATTATTAACTGCGAACTCCTGTGTTACTACGTAAATGAAAAATATAATGTTTAGACATTACTAGATATTCCTTTTTATATCCTTAAACAATCAGTTTCATCACTAACGGAACATTGGTATAGTACAGTATAAATTATCGGATGACATTGTGAAACTAAAACAGAACTTTAATAACGAAAACGTTATAGAGATAGTCTGAAAGCAATACGAGAAAGAATAAAACTAAATATATAGCGTTGAATCATGTGAAATTAAGACACTTAACAATGCCTGCATAAGAAATCATACGAAGCTAAAATTAATTTCCGCAGCGCTTGTCTCGTATTCAGCTTACTTATGAGAGAGAGAGAGAGAGAGAGAGAGAGGAGGAGAGAGAGAGAGAGAGAGAGAGAGATTCCATCATTTACTGCTCTTTGACACCTGAGCCGGTCTTGACTGACATGGTTTAATCTTTTGGAGAACACTCCAATATTTACTAAGACACTTATTGTCACAGCATTGTTGGGCGGCAGATATTTGTGCTATATTTTGAAACGGTATATGATAATTTCGAGCATATTCTTATGGCTTTTATGAAATTTAGGCTGTTTAAATCCAAGCCCTGGAGTACTTCCGGCCATTCAGCACTCAACACATTGAAAAGATGGAGCTGGAGTGGTTGACAGCAAGGTAACAAGAGTCACAAAAGGTCTACAGGTGGAACTGGGAGAAAACCCAGTTCCAAGGAAGCGGGAATGGAGGTAAGAAGATGCAGACAGCTAAGGAACGGAAGGAGGCTTCGAACGCCCTGTTATCAATGCCTACGTGAGTGCACTGATGACACCAACTTCCTTCGAGGAGCATATTCTTAGAGAGTAGGGCGAAAGCCAATAACATAATAAGCACATTTCCACGGAGCAACGTTTCAATTAGCGAGAAAAAGGTCACGTGAGGTTAGCGATCGTATACGAAACCTACAAAGATTACTGAAATTGAATAATACTGATTGCTGCGTCTCTTATACAATTCCTCTCACTCTTTCAGAACGCAACTGAAACAAAAAATAAGTAAAGCATACAAAAGCATACTGCAGATAAGAGAGGGAAAAATTAAATAGCAATGTAAACTTGATTCACAAATGCAAAGCAACTTACTTCAGTGAATGAAATTACAGAGTCAAAGTAATTCCTCTTGTATTTCGGTGTCTTTAAATTACGTTACTTGCTGTAGTGTTTGTTTTATTTGTATTCTGAAAAATGGAGAAAAATGTTCTCAAAAAACTTAATGAATCTTACTCTGTTCCTCAAGGAGTGCAAACGAAATCTGAAGTTTAAATACACTTACATAAAGGCGATTTTACTCCAGAAAACAGTGATACAAACAAGGAAATTACATAAAAGAACTGTAGCGAATAACTGGCATAAAATTACTTGATGTGCAAACTAACAAACAAACGTCTACTAATTCAAAAATCACAGATTGAAATTTTTCACATAGGGCATAAGCGTTTTCAAAGAAACCAAATCCTATCAACACTTTATTTATTATATTGCTTCATCAAACCTACATTTTCTGGCTTATTACTTCATCTGCTTCTAGACTTTTTATGATATATACTGTAGCCATGCAACCTCTACTCTTGAGACAAAAATAATGATAGCCCTTGTGTGTGTGTGTGTTTATTTATTTTTTTTTTTTTTTTTTTCATTCGAGAGCACCAAAGTTTCACGGTAACTTTAGGGAAATGAAAGACTCCTAGTGCTAGGCATAGTGACACTGACAGAGTTTGTATGATGATGCTTGCAAAGAGATCTTGCAAATATTAGTAAATTTGGAACTGCAATACAAAATTTAGGCCAAACGCAAAGTACTGGGATCTGGGGTCATTCAATGCTGAAAACAACGTTGAAGAATTGTTGGGAGAGCATGAAAAGTAAGATGGAAGAAAGGGATTGCAACTAAAAGCCGAAAAGACGCTAAAAATACCTAAAGTAATGCCTACAGAGCATAGCGTAAGGTGTTTGGGTGCCCTACCCCCTACGGGGATTCGTTAATTTATATCAGGCACTAAAGGAGGTAAACCAATCATGAAATCTAAAGTGGTTTATGTTGTGGTGATGACGTAACTTAGTAATCATTCCTGTGAAAACTGGAACTTATGAGGTCATTCAGCGTTGAAGGAGATATTGGGTGAATAGAAGGTTTTGAAGGTGTAACGGGAAGAAAAACTCGCAGTTGCACAACAAAACAATTATTGGGAGAAGGTGGAAAGTAAGAAGGAATAAAGAGATATGAACGGAGGTACAGTGAAAGGAATAAAAGGGATTGCAGCTAGGAGCCGAAGAGACGCCGCAAAGAACCTTAAGTAATGACCACAGTTCACAGCGTGAGGTGCACTGACAACACTATCCCCGCCACGGGGTCCTGTTAAAAAGTTAGCCATGACTTTGAATCATTCTGTTTAAAAGACAAAATTCCCAGAAGGCCACTGACATCTGCACAAAAGATCTGATGCAAGTGAATTACTATCAGCATCTTCAGGGACAGAAGAAGCCTTACATAATTATAGCCAGATTCATTAGATACTGCGCTACAAATGCAAAGCGAATCTTTTAGTAAAAAAAACTTTGCACAATACTGTACTACTTAATCAATAAAATCTTCATTTTTGCGTAAGATAAGCCTAATAAAACATTGTTTTTAACATCATATATAAAGTTTACAACACCTAATCTATAAAATATATAAATTAGGGCCTTCTTATAAATTTAAAATGCAGAATTGAATTGAATTTGAAGAAATATAGATTTTTATTTGATTTTGATTTATATAGATTTTTGGCATTATGCCAAGCACTGTGGCAACTAAGACCATTCAGCGCTGAAACGGAAATTGACTGTAAAAGGTTTGGAAGGTGTAACAGGAGGAAAACCTCGCAGTTTCAATATGAAACAATTGTTAGGAGAGGGTGGACAATAAGATGGAAGAAAGAGAATATGAACGGAGGTACAGTAAAAAGAATGAAAGTAATTGCAGCTAGGGGCCGAAGGGACGCTGCAAAGAACCTCAAGTAATGCCTTCATTGCACCGAATGAGGTACACTGACGGCACTACCCACGTACGGGGGAAGAACTATAGAATCAGATTTACTGTCAAGATGATCTCGTTCGCAATTAGGTAGGTCTGAGATATTTAAATCATCCTACAGAAATAAAGGATACCAGCAAGCAACAGTGTATTTAAGGGGCTTACAATAATCTAAGAGCTAACATTTAAGGGGCTTACAATAATGCTATTCTTCCTAAGAGCTGGGGACAATTTAAGGCGGCTTAACCAATAATCTAAAACTTGGGACATTTAAGGGGCTTACAATAATCTAAGAGCTGACATTTAAGGGGCTTACAATAATCTAAGAGCTGACATTTAAGCTACAATTTAGTTAAGAATCTACATTTAAGGGGCTTACAATAATCTAAGAGCTAACATTTAAGGGGCTTACAATAATCTAAGAGCTGACATTTAAGGGGCTTACAATAATCTAAGAGCTGACATTTAAGGGGCTTACAATAATCTAAGAGCTGACATTTAAGGGGCTTACAATAATCTAAGACTGCTTTAAGGGGCCTTACAAATAATCTTAAGAGCTTGACATTTAAGGGGCTTTACAATAATCTAAGAAGCTACATTTGGGGGGCTTACAATAATCTAAGAGCTGACATTTAGGGGCTTAACTAATTCTAAGACTGACCTTTAAGGGGCTTACAATAATCTAAGAGCTGACATTTAAGGGGCTTACAATAATCTAAGAGCTTAACATTTAAATTTTTCAAAAATCTTTCTGTAGTGAAAAGATTCAGACTGGTTGTATTTTGCAGCCATGATTTTTATTTTTTAGCAACACTGAACTAAGCATCATATTTCATAGTCTTTCAAACAGAAATACTATTTCGAAACTTAAAGTTAAAATCTGCTTAGCTTCGGAGAAAAGACCCCAGAAATCCTTTTAAAAATTTACATTCGTTTGTTCAGGTAATATGGAACCACTACACTATACTAACCTTAGAAGAAAATCTTGGGTAAAAATTGGCTCAGGAAGACAATATGCCGAGAAGGTATTTCCTGTAGACTGGTTTCCAAAAATTTTGAACCATAACTCCCATTTGCAAATCTATACAATGTTTCCTTTCCCAATTTTGAGTTTCTCTTGGGATTAAATAAACCTTTGTGTGTGATGGATTATTATGCAATATTTTGGTGAAAGAACACTCAAAATCTAAGATTCTTTACAAGCGAAAAATTGCGTTCTATTATTTACAAATGAGCGTAAGATTTTAGTAGTATGGTTTTATCATTGTAGTATATTACTTTGGAATAAACATTCACACACTGAATCTGCTAAGGCAAACATTTACTACAACTAGGATTGGTTTATACAATTAAGGCCAAAGGCCAAGCGCTGGGACCTACGAGGTCAGTCAGCGCTTAAAAGGGAATGGACAGTGAGAAGTCTGAAAGGCGTGACAGGAAGAAAACCTCGCAGTTGCACTTTGAAACAACTGTAACAGAGGATGGAAAGTTAGATGAAAGAAAGCGAATATGAACGGAGGTACAGAAAAAGGAATGAAAGAGGTTGCAGGCAGGAGACGAAGGGACGCTGCAATGCCTACATTGCACAGCGTGAGGTGCAATGACAACGCTCAAACCCTGTAAAATATCAGAAATATGAGTGACCAATTATCTTCCACAGGCAATCTAAACTGATTTATTCCAGGCTGTGAGTCCAGCCTTATTTTATAGATGAAATCACCAAAGAATGTAAAAAAGTGCCTTTTTTCGGGGGGAGGGGGGTGGCGAAGCTCCCATGCTACTCTGTCCTTATTCTATTGGGCTGATCGAACATGGGTTCCTCGGTTATGAGCCTGAAGTAATACAGCCGAATGTCAAGTGGCTCAGATGAAAAAGAGAGAATACACATAACTCCTTTTGATATGATTTAACATTACATACTTATTCGCCCATATGTAGGTTTTTGGAGAGAGAGAGAGAGAGAGAGAGAGAGAGAGAGAGAGAGAGAGAATACATATTAATCCCATTGTTTCTCTACAATACAATTACCATTGTCTAGGATGGCAGCAGAGAGAAAGTAAGCCTCAAAAGAAAAAAAATTAACTCCTTCCATACGGCCTTGCTTTGCCTGTGAAAAACTCTCTTCTAACGACACGAAAAGATCCGAGTTGCTGAAAACTCGAGAGGGGGGTGGGGGCCAATTTCCCCGCGACGCACCAAACGCTGATGAATATCGGAGGCGCACTGTGTGCCATTGTGATGCAAAGGTCCAGGGACGCCGTACTCACGTTTCCCCTGCTTGGCATTTGTTTGCTTGGCTAAAAGTTCCTGTAGGACGACCGGCTGATTTACATCACAATTAACAACTTGTATGCGGGTAGCGGCGCTGGCGCTGGAGTTGAAGTGAATGGCACTGCGTCCGGGGGAGAGGGTGGGGGGTGGGAAGGGGCAAGGAGTAGGGTTCTGAGAGAAGTCGACGATGGAGATCATTGTAAGGAAGAGAGCAAGTGGAAACGGGATTCAAAAGACACATATTTCTGACGATGATCATTTGTCATACCCTAAAATACCAGAAAAAAAAAAAGATACTAAACGTAATCTTGAAGGATATTAACAATAAGCCAAACTAAATAAAAGTCGTTATACGGGAGCAAAGGAAACTAACAAGAGAAAGTTTATGAAACCCGAAATGCAGAAACTGTTTTGCAACATCTAATGGTAAATTTAAAGTGATGTCAAACTGATCGAAAGACTGAGGCGCGGATGCTGCTGCTGAATAAATATTCAAACGAAGAAAAAGCATAAATTATTGTTGAGGCCTGAACGCTGGAATATTCCAGGAAGGATAGAAAATAGTAATTATATTTCATTTTTGATATGTAATCTTCCAGTCCCGCACCATCCTTCTCTCTGTATGCCTCTCTGTACGTATTATTATTATTATTATATTATTATTATTATTAATTATTATTATTCAGAAAAAGAAGAAAAGGAACCCTTTGCATATGCAATAAGCAACAGTGGCCATGGAATATGATATTAGAAAGAAATAACAGAAAGTAAGGGCAAATACTTAGAAAAGAGATCAAATATTAATAAAGGAAAATATATTAATAAATCATTAAATAGACAGAAGAGTAAGTAAAATATTAAAACACAAGTAAAAATTATTTTAGGGTAATTCTGTCTATCTGTTCTCTCTCTCTGATGGTCTAGTGGGTACGAGCTTCACTATGCGGCTTGAATTCTTGGTTCCGTGGTTCGAGTCCATGAGTCAACGAATTTCTTATCAACTAAAAAAATTTCCCTTCGTTAGCATATATAAAAATATGTTTAATTCGAGGTAGAATTAATTAGATATTATAGGACATGTGGATGTTAATGCGTCTCTATATTATGTATACAAGAAGTATAGAAATGAGTGACAGATAATACTTCACGTATACAAGACCTGGGTCCAGATACCTTATTCTTCATATCATCTTTACATTGCATTCGTCAATTTTCATTGCCTTATACGTAAAACTAGAGTCTCAGCTGCCGCTTCCATCCACCTTATTATCTATCTTAATTCATTTTGACTTAGCTGAGTGCATAGGGAGAGCCACCATTAGATCCAATATACTCCATAACAGGACCAAGGTATGGTGGTATACTAAGCTTCAAACATCATTTTCTGGGTGAACGGGGGATCTGTCTATGCCAATTTGAGTGGAAAAATTGAATTTGTAAGTTCAAAAAACACGAAATGAACCCCCACAAATTAATATCATAATCAAATCCTTTATCTATACACACACACACACACACCACACACACACACACAACAATATATATATATAATATTATATATATATATATATATATATATATATATATATATATATATATATCGAGTACATGTCCTTTATATTAATTCGCTCTACCTCGGAATTAATATATTTCATATGCTACGAAGGGAATCCGATAACAGATTGCCTGGGACCAGGGCGCTACCCTAGACCCTTCAAACCCAGGAACTCAGTGAAGCTTTTACCTACTACACCACCGCTATATGGAAATGTAGTGATATGTATGAATCACGGAATTGTGTATGCTATATATATATATATATATATATATATATATAATACATATATATATATATATATAATATATATATATATATATATATATATTTACAGGGTGTTACACAAGTTTAGGCAAAAATTTTGGGTAATGAAAAAAGAAAAAGTCAATCTGAGCAGAAAATGTTCTATAAACATTTGCATTTTAGACGTCGCTCATCAGTGAGGTGAAATTTTTAAATAACCATTATCATGAAATGGCCAAGATGGCGCACGGGATGTCGGAGTACATACTGGTGGGATGAGATCATCACCTCACTTTTCTGCCAAGAGCGTATGTGAGTTACAAGTGTCATATTCCTTATTCATTTTATGAGCAAGAAACTGGAGATAATACATTACCTTTCCAGTAA
>NC_087201.1:88259686-88282186 GCF_015104395.2 Macrobrachium nipponense
AATGTCTAAATGATTTTGTGGTAGGTCACAGTATTTTTCAAACTTATATAGAGATGTCGCTATTGATAAAGCTGAGGGTTTGTTACAATGAAGAAAGACAACCCAAGCCTAATGCGTGCACTGCATTATCACTTCATTTGTTTGCTCGATAAATTCACCACACAATCACTTCTAGCATTATTGGCCCAATCACTGTATATGCTCCCGTGTTTTTTTTCAATGTACTGTTTTCTGGAAGAATCACTTGTTTACTGCGGGTATCCTTCAAGGTGGTGTGGGGCTACTCCTCTGCAGCTCCTCCTTTCTGTAGAAAGTTGGAAAATCGCCCTTATGGCTAATTTTGTAGTGTCAGTTTGTATATTAAGTCCTTCTTTTGACTGTTGTTTTTCTTTGTAAAATCAGTTTGCCTCAGTAAAGGGTCCGAACAGGACTGAAAGTACTTGGCTATCTCGCTTTTTTTCATTTTTTTCCTTCGTGGCAAAAACCTTTATTTATACATAGCATCACGTTTTATATACTTCGTGATCAAGTTATTCATATATATATTATATATATATATATATATATATTATATATATATATATATATTTTATTTTATTATATATATATGTACGTATGTATTTATGTATGTATGATATATATATAATAGTATATATATATATATATATATATATATATATATATATATATATATATATATATATATATATATATATAGTATATATATATATACGTACATACATCACTTTTACATACATATAAGTTGAAAGGAATAAAGAAGTTAGAAAATGGAAATGAGCTCATGAGTTGAATGGTTTTCAAGTGTTATACTTTTTGTACAGTGTTGGTAAGCGGCTGACCAGGTTTTGTAAGTTATATTTGGATGAAGCAAAGGTACCGAAAGTTAGGTGATATAGGTTACTGTAAGGATTAAAGGGACAAAACTTCAGTATGCCAGGGAATGTGTAAGGTAGGACTGTGTGGTAGGCTTTTCACTGAGAAAGAAAGGCAGATGAAAAGAAAGTGTTATAAACAAGGTATTGAGAATGAGTTGTGCAGGAGATTCGTTACTTAGTGCGATTTAAACTTTCTATGATGAAAATAACTTATATTTTAGAATATACAGGCGTGGGGAAAAACTGCTTCGGTGCTAGAGGCCTGCTTCCATTGATATCTTTCACCAGACACAACCAAAATTCCCTATGTAAGCAAAACATATATGTTTTGTACTTCTTGTAACCGTGATGATTATACTGAAGAGGTAATACTTTGATCTTAATCCTTCTAAAATGACTTTCTCTCTTAAAGAATTCTCAGTCGTGCATCTTAATTTACTGAATTAAATTTTGTTTCAAGATCCACAAAGCGTTCGAGCAAATTTACCTCCTACTGTTTCCCAAACTTCCCAGCCCCTTCAAACAATTTTTTCTTTTTTTTAGAAGCAAGCCCATTTCAAAGTCAAAGTGAGTTACCTCGAGGGTTCCAAAATTACATTTTCAGTCATGCACCTTTCACAATACTTCATACATGGTGTTTGTCATGCAGCTAAATAAACTTCTTCAGCACTCTTAGGGTAACAAAGATTCCAAGGCGCATATTTCTTCTTTATAATTCTTTACATTAAGGAAAATCATTACCAAAAAAAACAAGGGTCCTGAATACGTGTTAAAGATAAATTGGGCATGTTAGGTATGTATGTATGTATGTTTATGGTATGTATGTATGGGTATATAGATCCTTATATATATATATATATATTAATTATTATTATATAGATATATATACAAATAATAATACATATATTTCCATAAATAAAAATCTCACCACACACATGGCAAATAAAACCAACCATATCTAGTAAATACTAGAAAACATTCCCTAAATCAATCCACAGATCAAAACCAGTAAGTTTTGTGATTAATCAACAATACGCCTTCTACTTCTCAAAAAAGAAAAAATTAAAAAATTTTATTAATGTACTTAACTATAACCGGCAAATACAGCCTCCCATCTATAACAACCAATTTTCTGTCCTCCAGAAGCCAAAATTATATCTTGGAATGAAATGGTTTACCAGCACGAAAAATATGCATCCGCTATCAATAGATTCTCTCATAAAAAGTTAACATAACAAAGAAATTCCCCTTCCCCCCTCCCACACACACACACACACACACATACACACACACACACACACACACACATACTTATATATATATATATATATATATATATATATATATATATATATATGTGTGTGTGTGTGTGTGTGTGTGTGTGTGTGTATGTATATGTGTTTATATATAAAATATATGGATGTATGTATGTGTGTGTTTCAGCATAACTCTGAAACGCAATGGGTAATTTCAACAAAACTTGGCATAGCCTACATATGACTTACTATCTAGAAATGAATGCTGCAATGGTACGACATCACTAGCACCAAAGGGAACCAAAGGGCGTGGGGTGGGAAGGGCATCCCTGAAACGGGACTGGTTCTGCCCACAGACTTAGTAATTAAACTCACCCTATGTGTTTATCATACCTCATTTTGGTATACATATAACTTGCTATATGGGAAAGATATGTATGGGGTCAGACATCACTGGCACCATAGGGGGTGGGGGTGGAAAGGTAAAGGGGGAGGAAACATGTCAAAAAAATAACCAAAAACGACAAAAATAAGTGTCTAATCAATAGGTTTCAAGGTCGCTGACATAAATAGCGGTACTCCTGTTGCTCTTTAAGTCCAAGTTCAATGCCAACAGGAAGGAGGGAGTGAGAAGGGGTGAAAAATAAAATGTCAAAAATGACAGATATTAGTGCCTAATGTATAGTTTTCGAGGTTTCTGAGATGAAAAGCGACACTCAAGATGGCCTATAAGTCCAATTTCACCCTGCCCCCCCAAATATGAACAAGGGGTGAGAAGGGGTGAAATATAAAATGACAAAATTGCTTGCAATGTAATTGAAGCAACTATCTTAGGCAGTGCCGGGTTGTTCAATTAGTACATTAAATATATATATATATATATATATATATATATATATAATATATATATATATATATATGGGGCAACATTTTTTTAAAAGACTTAAGAACAGTTGCCGTTTGAAAGAGAGAAGTGTGATGTGTATACATTTATTTAACATTAATTAATTAAATCTGTGATGGGGAATATAATGGATATGTCTCTTTGTTTCAGATGGGTCCCATTTGTCATTATTCTAGAGAATGGGATTCTCCAAAAGGACTTGACAATTGAAAGTAGTGATTGACAATTTGGGAGTTTGGGGTGATTATTTAGTTTAATTCAGGAGAATAGAATGATAATCTACAGTTTTTTTGTGGGTGGGTGATTTAACGGTTGAATTCAATTAGTCTAGTTTGATTAATCGTTTGCAGAGGGAGACGCTCCCAAGGCAACTAAGAAAGGTAAGAGTTGCCACTTGTTTAGTTTTGATTAATTGGTTATAAGGTTGGGTGGACAGCGTTTTAAAAAGCTTAAAAAGTTATTTAAGGGGCTTGTTTTATGTACCGCTAAAAACGGAAGAGGTAAAAGCTGGTTTCTAGTTAGAAACCTACATTTTTTGGGAGAAAAAGGGTTATAATTATGGTACAGGCAACTCGGGGCTTTCTTAGCTGATTCAAGGGTTTTGTGTTCGGGGCGTTTGGGTCTCTCTCTGCATCAACGGTCAGACAGCCTAGCTAGTTAGTGATTCGTGGAAAACTGGTGTTCCGATGTTTTGTGGGTCAAAGTTTAATTTTTGGACATATTAAAGTGTTTACTGGTGTGGTGAATAGTTACACACATTTGCAATGCATATACAAGTTTGGGTCTGGTCATATGAAGGTAGGCTCCACTTTGGAGGGGTCCCGATTGTAAAAAATCGTAAAAATATTTGCCAAAAATACACTAATCAAGACAGGCTAATGAAATTTTCAGGCATTATTAAGCACTATAATAACGCATATTCTCTGTGGAGTTTTTATCATCCTACAGGGAAAATTAATGATTTTATGAAAAAAATGTGAAAAAATGCAAAAATTCCGGGCCCCTCGTACTGAAGGTTATTTGGGTGATTGGTGAGAAACTACAGTCTTGAATAGAAATTCGTCTGACAGAATGTTGGGTATATCCACCTGGAACATGCAAAAAAAAAATTATCAAAATAGACAGTAAATAAGCACATTATAACAAAAAAAGAGCAACAACTTCAGGTTAAGTTCAAGTCGAAAGCCCCGGCGGAAATAGCAGACTATAGCTAGGAAGAATATTCAGGAAAAATTCAATCTCGATTTAGGGACAAAACCTTTTGAGAGTTTGTAGTTATTATGTCACTTGATAGCCTAAAACATCTAAAAATTATATTATTTAGGACAATCAAGAAAACCCACCTCCAAAAAAAAACAAAAAAAAAAAAAAAAAAGGGTGGGGGGTGGTTTTTTCTTTGATTGTCCTAAATATATAATTTTTAGATGTTTTAGGCTATCAAGTGACATATTAACTACAAACTCTCAAAAGGTTTTGTCCCTAAATCGAGATTTGAATTTTCCTGAATATTTCTTCCTAGCTATAGTCTGCTATTTCGGCGGGGCTTTCGCTGAACTTACAAAGTTGTTGCTCTTTTTTTTGTTATTACGTGCTTATTTACTGTTCTATTTTTGATAATTTTTTTTGTGCATGTTCCAGGTGGATATAACCCAACTTCTGTCAGACCGAATTTCTATTCAAGACTGTAGTTTTCTCACCAATCACCAAATAACCTTCAGTACAGGGGAGGGGCCGGAAATTTCCGTTTTTTCACATTTTTTTTCATAAAACAATCATGAATTTTCCCTGTAGGATGATAAAAACTCCACCAGGGAATATGCATTATTATAGTTGCTAATAATGCCTGAAAATTCATTAGCCTGTCTTGATTAGTGTATTTTTGGCAAATATTTTTTACGATCGGCACCCCCCAAAGTGGAGCCTACCCTGAAGATGTGAGTGTAATTCATTGTTTCCTTTTTTTTTTTTCCTTTTTTTTTCTCTTTTTATTGGTGATGAATTTGCTCAGTGTATTTTTGTTTCGATGTCTCTCGAGATTCGATGGACACTGGGGAGGTTTTGTAATAACGTGAGCAAGGTTTTTTTGGTTATTGTGAGTTACACCCTAGAGAGAGAGAGAGAGAGAGAGAGAGAGAGAGAGAGAGAGAGAGAGAGAGAGGTTGGTTGCCAGGCGCTTGGGAGAGTGTGTGAGAGAGAGATGGTTTGCTGAATTAAGCGCTTTTGTTTTTTGTTTTTTTATCTCCTCCCTGTTTTTGTTTTTTGTGTGCTATTCTTGGTGTGACCTTGTACTGCAAACAACTGTTTGTGGGATGATTTACTGGGTGCGGAGCATGTTTTTTTTTTATTATCTTTTATTGGGGGATGTTTGTATTAATTTTTCTGGATTGGGTTTTGTGTGCATATAAATACATTAATGTTATTGAGGGTGTGAATAATTATTTAAGCGCAAAGAACATAACAGATGGTATAGAGGCATTTAGAGAGGTGAAAGCTTTGTTAGATTTCAATAAGGGTGATCTCTCCCATCGTTGCAGGAGCTTTCAATTTGCAAAATGTCGTACTTGGGCTGATTTGCAAGCATTTCTAAGAGCAGCTTATGGCTCAAAGGAACACAGGGATTTGGTGAGGGACCTCAGGGGGTTATATAAAATACGGAAAGGCACAACTAGCCTCATAGAACATAGTTCAAAACTTTTTTATTCAACGGGAGAGTGGATAGAGACATTGAAAACATCTAAATGGGTTACAGGAGGTAGTGTCTCACTTGACAATTTACATAAACTGATCCATTTTTTGATGCTCTTGCACAATTTACCATATGCAACAGTGGATAGTATTGATGAAAAGATTGGACCTACATCAGACCAAGAATTAATTTATGCCCAAATTGAGAAACATATGTCTAAATGTACCACTGTAGATAGTACATTTTTTAATGGGACAAAGCAGAGAAATAGGGAGCAAAGAAACACAGAATTTTCTTCCCATCTTTTGTGTGCAAAAGTTGAATATAACAAAAGATCGATCGATCAAAGGCAACAGCAGTTGCGCTGTTTCAATTGTGATAAACCAGGGCACCCAAAGAAAATGTGTAGAGTTAAATATTGTGGAATGTGTAAGAGTGCGGATCACTGTTGGCAATCTTGTCCGTCTCAGATACGGAAAGATGCGAGGCCTACACCTCAAAGTTCTAGGAGTTATAATGTGAGGACTTCCCAGGCGGGTCATTTCAGAGGGCACGGGGATCGGCGAAATTTTTGGAAGGCCAATCAACAAAAAGGGTGCAGGTGATTGTACATGCCATTGTGGTCTCGTGGAGGACGCCCCAGAGCCCAGGTCTATAGTTTACGCAACAGTAGAGGACGTTGATATCCCAGTATTTATTGATACAGGCGCAAGCGTAAACTTGATGGATCATAATTTGAATTAATCTATGTTCTCCCATTATCCTTTGAAACCCTCAATGGAGACGGTGTGTGATGTGCAATCCCATTAGTTAAACACCCTGGGTTGTGTTCAAATACAGTTTACTCTTGGTGACAAAGTATTAATAGAATTATTTTTGGTAATGAAAGGGATTTTGTTGGGCAACAGACTTTTGCTGGGTCATCCTGCATGTAGGAGACACAAGATTTCGATCCACGCGGGTGTTAATGGGATAACAGACCTGGTGTTTTTCTTCCTTATGAGGACGTGATTAGGACTGAGGATATGGAGATTATTGAAAAAGGGGATGTGTTTGGTGATGCTAATGGTGATGATACTGGGGTTATGGGGAGTGGTAATATTAAAACCCACACTGGTGATATGGGGAATAATTGCGGGAATGCTATGCAGCATATTGGAGTTCACAGTGGTAAAAATTTTGGTGAATGTGACAATGATATTATGGGTGGTGATACTGGTACTAATATTGATGTTATTTCTAATACTAACAATGGGGTGGATGTAATGAGAACTAAGGGTGGTGATGTTTATGGGATTGTGGAAAGGGGAGGTACTAACCACAAATATAAAGGTGTTTTATCGGAGGATATTGAGTTAATACCTGGTTCAAGGACCATGGTAAAAATCAAATTGAGGGAAGTGAGAAAACCTACGGATGTGTGTGTTATTGAAAATAGCGAGAAGCTAAGAGGGGTTATCTGCACGGCATCAGTGAACAGTGTATCAAAAAATGGGGTTACATGGTTAGACTTATTAAACTGTAATGATACAGTTAGGAAATACCAAAGGAAAACATATGTATTGGATCTCCAAGATTGGGGTAGTGATAGTGGTTCAGTGCTTATCGTAGAGGGGTAAACCTGAGTTTTCAGAGGCAAGGAAATGCAATAAGGAAACGAATATTTAGAGAACATTTTTAGCTAATGCGGATCATAGTGTGCATGTTGAAGCAATAAGAGAGCTCTTGGCAGAATTTGGGGATACGGTAGCCTTGCAAGGTGATAGATTGGGGTCGACTAATGTGTTAGAGCATAAGGTAAATTTGGAGAGCGGCAAAAAACCTATTTATATTCCTGCATACTGCATGCTTTCAAAATAAAGAACAGGGTAGTGAAAGAAGTCAATAGATGGGGGAGGAAGGAATCATTAGACCTAGTGTGTCTCCATACAACTTTTCCTTGTCAGCAGTGCCTAAGAAGGACGGTTCTGTACATGATGGCGTCGATTTTAGACGTTTAAATGAAAAGACAATCCCCTGACCGCTATCCATGTCGTGTATACCAGATCTTTTTGTTGAAAATCGGGGGACATAATATTTATAGCTCAATTGCACTTTGGTTTATTGGGCAGTCCGATGACTTTTAACAGGTTGGTAAATGCAGTTTTGAACAGTTATTGGGTAAAAATGTTTTCGTGTATATGGATGATATTTTAGTAGAAACAGAACACGATCACTCAAACACCTGGACGTGCTTACAGAAGTACTTAGCAAGCTTAGATTAGCGGGGTTGAAATTAAGCTAGCTAAGTATTCATTCTTGAAAAAGCAAATCACATATCTAGGCCACGTCATATCTAAGGAAGGGGTTAGAGTAAATGACGATAAAGTCAAAGCAATAGCGAATTTTCGCACCCCGAGATCAAAGAAAGAGATAAGTCATTCCTGGGTACTGCCGGTTTCTTCAGGAGGTTTGTGAAAGGGTTCTCTAACATAGCAGCTCCCCTAACAGATGTATTTCGGAAGATGTTCAATTTCAGTGGAACGAACCCCAGTCGGAGATTTTTCAAAAGCTTAAGGACGTGCTAATGAATCCCGCTGTTTTGAAGTTTCCAGATTTTAGCAAACCTTTCGCATTAGTGACCGATGCCAGCCAGGAGGGTATAGGTGCTTGCCCTATGCAAATGTTTGATGGGAAATTCCATCCCTTAGCCTTTTATAGCAGGAAGTTCAGGACAAAAGGCAGCAATGAGAGATCAATGGTTACCATAGATAAATAAGCCTTTGCAATAGTGTCGAGCTTGGTTCATTTTAAAATGTTACTGATGGGGAATAAGCCATTATTAGAACTTTTTAATAAACCCGATTTGTCACCTAAAAGAGCTCGATGGTTTCTAACTATCAGAGATTTTGATGCAAAGCTCAAATATATAGAAAGCAAATTAAATGCAGTTGCCCTTAGTAGAAGTTTTTATGACACGGAAGGATTTCAAATTGCGCAAGTCACTAGAGAGTCTATACAGTGGGATATTTGCTCTCATAGAGCAAAGGCAAGATGAAGACGAGATTCTGGCAGACGCAAAAGCGTTTCTTAGAGGGGAATTAGTCAGGAAACTTATAAGTTGCCTTTTTCGGGTTTGGAGTTAGAAGGTAATCTATTGGTTAGGAAAATTAAATATAAATTGAGAACCAGTGAAAGTAAAGGAGATACAACACAGATCATAATTCCAAAACTCCTAATTCCAGTGGTTTTGGATATAGTACATTGCAGGTTCGGTAGTCCACACTTGGGGATAGAAAAAACGTATAATGAGGTTCATGCTAAATACATTTTGAAAAACATGGCGAAAGATGTGGAAAATTTTGTGAAAAACTGTATAGTATGTAACGCATGCAAACCTGCATGGATAACTTCATGCAAATTAGGATCATATCCTATACCAATTAGACCTTTTCAGAGAAGACATATGGATATCCTGGGAAATTTTTGTGAGTCTAGATATGCGAATAAGTACTTGTTAGTAATAATAGATGAACTTACAAGGATAGTAGAAATTTTCCCACTTAAGCATAAAATGGCTGAAGAAGTAGCTGTAGCATTTTTCAAAGGTGTCATTTGCAGATACGGCTCACCCGAGGTTCTATTGACCGACAATGGCAGAGAATTTGTGAACAAAACTTTGGAATGTTTAGCGGAAGTCATGGGGATACAGAAAGTAACAGTTGTTCCATATAGACCTGAAGCTAATGGGTTGTGTGGACAAGCGAAAGTGCTTGAAGCTCTTAGGTAATGATAAGAATTGGGACAGATATATTGATGTTGTTAGACATAGTATTAACACTATGGTTAGTGATTCCATCAAAATGTCTCCATTTGAAGCTTTGTTTGGTTACCCAGCATGAGGCACATTTGATTTGCTAACTATACCTCATCATGGGGAGGATACGATCGAATCATTGATATCTACATTGAGAGAGAGACATGCTTGTCTCAGCCGTAACCTTGAAGTCGCGTCCAAAGAGATGGTAGAGAAAAGTATTAGTAAAACATCTGATCCCAAAATCAATGTTGGAGACAAGGTATTTTTAAAAATCAATGTGAGAAACGAGCTGAATTACAAATTAGGCCCAAAATTTGAAGGTCCTTTTAGAGCCAATGAGGAAAAAATTGGAAACAGATTTGAAGTCTTAGAGGAAAAAACAGGTCGGTCGAAATTAACACATATCAAAATTAAAAAGAATTGGTTGTGGTGATTAATATATTGTCGCGCAATTGCATTTTTTTCTGTTGTCTGGTTTTTGCAAATTGGGGGTGAAATGTGTTTAATGTCTTTTTTCTCTTTCATTTCTTCTACTTGTTTTTTTTTTATTATGCGCAAACTGCGTCGTTTTGGCGTAAGATTCAGAGGTCAATATTTTACATGGAAAGTTGGTTTGAAATATGGCGAATTTTTGTTAAAGCTGAGAAACGTGATGATAAACATGTGATAATTCCTGTGTTTATGGGGTTTTGGAACTGAATTTTTGTGTTTTTTGGGGGCTGTTTTTTTTTTTTTTTTTTTTTTTTTTTGGCTATAATCTTTGGTGGTGGATTTTTTGTGGTTATGATTTTTGGTGGTGATCTGTGGTTTTACGAGCCAAAGAGGGGGGTATTGTGGTTCCTTTTGGTGTTGTGGCTCTTGGGGTGGGAGTGGCACTACTGCATTGTGGTTTTATGAGTCCCTATGGAGGTGTTGTATTTTTATATTCACCAGTGGTTATATTTGGCGGTATATAATTGTTGAATTGTGGTTTTCTGTGGTTTATATCCCGACAAGGTGGTAAGGTGGTTTTATATATTTGGGGTAGTATCATGGGGGAGTTATGTTTTTAAGAGCAATTTTTAGGCACCTTTGGTGATATCCTAAGATAATTTTGTGAAATGTGGTTATATAGTGTTAGTATAGAATTTTGGGGGCTATTTGGAGAATAATGATTTCTGAGGTTGCAAGTCTGACTAGACAAATTTATAGTGCGATTCGAGCACATGAGGTGTTCACAGGTGGATTTTTGCTGATAATGCTGTGATAAGTCCGGTTGCTGATTTTTTCCTTTCGGAGTTGATTACTCGGAGATTTGTACTATTTTTGGAGATATATGTAAGGGGTCTTTTCCGATCGATGAGATATGTTGCCGTAGCAAATTCCGTAAACGATACATCCTGCACTTATGGGGGAAAGCGTTGGATTATCTATATATGTTTTTTTTCTCTCTGTGTACATGTTGTAATGGGGGAAGATTATTATTATTATTATTATTATTATTATTATTATTATTATTATTATTATTATTATTATTATTATTATTATTGTTATTATTTTCTTCTCTTACGAGAGATGTAATTGGGATTAAGCTTTACATAGAATTTCTGTTTTAGACAGGAGATCTAATTTATCCGGTATATGGGTTAGATAGAAGGGGTGTTTAGCATTATATTTCATGGAGGTTAATTATATAAACTGTTAGACATTATGGGGTTCTTTTTTGATAGTGTGTTTGTCAGATATCGGATTATTTGTGAGGATTCAGTGGGTAAAGATAATATTTTGTTTAGTGAGGAATTTTTAATATTTGACTAGGAGACTGAGTATATCAATTAATGACAGATTTGTGTGGTAAAGCATGACTAGTTATTCTATGATCATGTAGACTTTTTAAATACGGACACACGATGACTTTAGAGAATTCCCAACTTCACGTGATGGTGACGATGGAAACGGCTTGGTTCTACAATACCAGTGGTCGAGTCTACACACGGGCGGCAATGCTGTGGATTGCCTTTGCAATGGATGAGATGTTGTCGGTATATCGTCTCAGGATATGTTCTGGGATAAATCAGGAGTCTACAATCATCTACAAGGCGGGTGCGAGTCGCACTTGCATGGAAGTCACGGGATATTTCCTTGACAACGAGTGGTGACCGCATTCATTTCAGTAGAAAACCTTGAATCTACGGTTTGGTGACGAGCAGGTGTTGGATACACTTACGAGTGTTGCAGACCCTGAATAATGGCGCGTGCCGAGTTGCTTCGAGATGGTTTACGTCCTCAGCCTACGTCTACAACTATGTTAAGAGGTGGATGAATTCTTCTTTGGCGAACACTACACAATTCTAGTGGTTGTGGTTATGCTAGCTATCATACTGATCACAATTTGTGCATTACGAGTTATTAAACTTCTGTGCATCCGGTGAGGCACAAGGGTTCCAGCAACGGAGGTAGCCCTAAATCATGTTGCAAATTAAAACTCTGTGCATTAGTTGCTGATGTGGTGTGCGACAGGAGTGCTCAAAAGACAAAGGTGGCCGAGCCGTATTAAAGAAGAAAGTAAATGTGTCAGTGAATCGTGATGCATCAGCTTTCTTGGCTTGGAGACAGAGAGACCCAAGATCAGCTTTCTTTGAAATGAAGGAATTGATGACTATGCATTGTGAGGTCGGAGGCCCGTACAACCAGTTACTGTGGGATTTTAAGGTTTGACTGATAACTACGTGCATTTGTGCATGTAATGATGGGTCCAACCGCCCAACATTTGAGGAGAAAAGCCACACTCTCCTGAGACGGAGATAAGGACGGTTCGGAGGAAGGTGTTGAAAAAACCCATCGAAAAGGTAGGGCTCATTTAAAAGACTTAGGAATAGTTGCCTTTGAAAAGAGAGAAGTGTGATGTGTATACATTTATTTAACATTAATTAATTAATCATGTGAAGGGGAATATAATGGATATGTCTCTTTGTTTCAGATGGGTCCCATGTCATTATTCTAGAGAACGGGATTCTCTAAAGACTTGAGTATTGAAATGTAGTGATTGACAATTTGGGAGTTTGGGGTGATTACTTAGTCCAATTCAGGAGAATAGAATGACAATCTACAGTATTCTTGTAGGTCAGACTTAGTTCTTAATATGACATTTTTTAGTCACTTTGTTCCATATTATGTTCATCTAGTTTGGGAAATAAATAGCATATTTTTGTATTTAATCGAATTCATTAACCTAGTTTGATATCGTTTGCAGAGGGAGACGGCCAGCAACTGAAAGGTAAGAGTTGCCACTTGTTTAGTTTTGATTAATTGGTTATAATATAAATAAAGGTTTTTGTCATGAAGGAAAAATGAAAAGCGAGATAGCCCACTAGACTGAAAGTGCTTGACTATCTCGCCTTTTATTTTTCCTTAGGTACATATATTTTCATATATGTACCGAAGGGGAATTTTTAGTTGATAATAATTTTGTCCCCTCATGGGATCGAAACACCAAGTTCGACAGTGAATTTGTAAGGCCAGAATCGATATAAACTTATTGCCTCTCTGTTGGCCGACTTGATAACGTCACTAGGCCATCCTGATTTCGTTCCCGTACACTGGACAGTGGTTCGATCCCATGAGGGGACGAAATTATTATTAACTAAAAATTCCCCTTCAGTACATATATGAAAACATATCAATTCCAAGGTAGAGCGAATTAGATATTAAAGGACATTTGTAGCTCAAATGATCTATATGAATCACAGTGATGTGATAATTATTCATTACAAGGCTACGTGGGTCAAACGTTTGAATTGGCTAACATGGTGGAGGGGGTTTCATATCGATTCTAATTACGAAAACACAGAGTTCAAACGGTGAATTTGTAAGGCCAGAATCGATATAAACTTATAGCCTCTCTGTTGGCCGACTTGATACCGCACTAGGCCATCTGATTTCGTTCCCGTACACTGGGACAGTGATTCGATCCCGTAGTTGGACAAATTATTATTAACTAAAATTCCCCTCCCATTCAGTACATATGAAAAATTGATATGTTTTCAGTTCTTAATATGACATTTTTTAGTCACTTTGTTCCATATTATGTTCATCTAGTTTTGGAAATAAATAGCATATTTTTGTATTAAAATCGAATTTCATTAACCTAGTTTGATATCAGTACATGTATATGTTACTGGAAGGGTGGAAAAAATTGATAGAAAAGAGGGTAAGAAACAGACTCGAGTACAGGGATTTGAACATGCGCAGTACAGAAAATACTACTTTGCTGGCGTATTGATGCCCGAGATACACGG
Source organism: Macrobrachium nipponense (assembly GCF_015104395.2). Lineage (NCBI taxonomy): Eukaryota > Metazoa > Arthropoda > Malacostraca > Decapoda > Palaemonidae > Macrobrachium > Macrobrachium nipponense. The sequence goes on from NC_087201.1 coordinate 88,273,505, forward strand.
TCCAAGGTATGATATAGCCTATGGAAATCGCTACTTGTCCGAAAATTTAAAAAAAAATGCCCCTACCACACGCACGAGAAATTTCGGTAAATTTTACGTATCGCTACGTCAGTTGGATAGATAGGGGATAGAGTATTTTTACGTACTATTACATCAGTTGGACATGAAAGGGTTAAAGAACATTTGTAGCTCGGATGATCTATATGAATCACGGTGATGTGATAATTATTCACTACAAGACTATGTGGGTCAAACGTTCGAATTGGCTAACATGGTAGAGGGGTTTCATATCGATTCTAATTACGAAAACACAGAGTTCGACGGTGAATTTGTAAGGTCAGAATCAATATAAACTTATAGCCTCTCTGTTGGCTGACTTGATAATGTCACTAGCTGTCCTGATTTCGTTCCCGTCCACTGGACAGTGGTTCAATCCCATGAGGGGACGAAATTATTATCAACTAAAAATTCCCCTTCGGTACATATATGAAAATATATCAATTCCGAGGTAGAGCGAATTAGATATTAAAAGACATTTGTAGCTCGAATTATCTAAATGAATCACGGTGATGTGATAATTATTCATTACAAGGCTACAAGGGGTCAAACATTCGAATTGGCTAAAATGGTAGAGGGGGTTTCATATCGATTCCAATTATGAAAACACCGAGTTCGACAGTGAATTTGTAAGGCCAGAATCGATATAAACTTATAGCCTCTCTGTTGGTCGACTTGATAACGTCACTAGGACGTCCTGATTTCGTTCCCGTCCACTGGACGGTAGTTCGATCCCATGAGGGGACGTAATTATTATCAACTAAAAATTCCCCTTCGGTACATATATGAAAATATATCAATTCCGAGGTAGAGTGAATTAGATATTTAAGGACATTTGTAGCTCGAATGATCTATATGAATCACGGTGATGTGATAATTATTCATTACAAGGCTACGTGGGTCAAACGTTCGAATTGGCTAACATGATGGAGGGGGTTTCATGTCGATTCTAATTATGAAAACACAGAGTTCGGTGAATTTGTAAGGCCAGAATCGATATAAACTTATAGCCTCTCTGTTGGCCGACTTGATAACGTCACTAGGCCGTCCTGATTTCGTTCCCGTTCACTGGACGGAGGTTCGATCCCATGAGGGGATGAAATTATTATCAACTAAAAATTCCCCTTCGGTACATATATGAAAATATATCAATTCCGAGGTAGAGCGAATTAGATATTAAAGGACATTTGTAGCTCAATTGATCTATATGAATCACGGTGATGTGATAATTATTCATTACAAGGGTACGTGGGTCAAACGTTCGAATGGGCTAACATGGTAGAGAGGGTTTCATATCGATTCTAATTACGAAAACACAGAGTTCGACGGTGAATCTGTAAGGCCAGAATCGATATAAACTTATAACCTCTCTGTTGGCCGACTTGATAATATCACTAGGACGTCCTGATTTCGTTCCCGTACACTGGAACGGGGTGGCTTCGATCCATGAGGGACAAAATTACTACCAACTAAAAATTCCCTTCGGTCATATATGAAAATATATCATTCTGAGGTAGAGCAAATTAGATATTAAAGGACATTTATAGCTCGAATGATATATATATATATATATATATATATATATATATATATATATATATATATATATATATGAGAATGAAGATGGACCATTGGAAACATAATTCATTAATATTCTTTATTTCCTACGTTTTGTAATAGCTTTATTACATCCCCCAGGGAATCTGTTAGATAATGAATAAAATTACTTTGAAAATTACTCTAAAATTCAACAACATTTACAAAGTACAACAGTGACAAAAAAAACAAAGAGAATCAAAAGCAAGACCAAATACTGCCCTTATACAAAGAAGGCAGAAGACAGAATGACAGTAAATAAATAAAAGTTTACACAGGTACAGGTGTGTGGAGGAGGTCTGGTTATTTAACTGGGGACCCAGTTGTTTAATAAGTAATGGTTCAAGGATGGTTAGTTCATATACGTTGTTTGTTTGGCCTATGATACGGATATCACTTCTTTCGATATATGTTTTACAATTTTGTGAGTGGTTTCTTATGTTAGAATGTTCGGGATTACAGAGCCTACAGCCAGTACGGAAACTTAATCCCCAATTTGAGTCGATTCTGAACCCGCAGTAGCCTCCTCGTGGATCAAACATATGGAAATAGAGAATTGTAATGAATTACAACGTTGCAATGGTCCGCCTACACGCTGATGTGCCCTGCTAGCCGTCGCCTTCCTCAGTCTCTTGACTATATATATATATATATATATATATTTATAATATATATATATATATATATATATATATATATATATCTATATATATATAGTATGTATATATATGTGGTCGTATGTATGTGTGTGCTTTTGTGTGTGTGTATTCTACGTTTTTAAATGGTTCACTCTTGACCATCGCTTCTTGAACAATTGCCTTCTTCAACAGAGTAATTCAAATTTACAATTTTCCCTCCACCTTCCCCTCTACATCTCATCCCATTTTCTACGTATTGCACCAGCAAGACTGAATAAGCAGACCAGCACCAATTCATGACACATTAACTATTTGATAAGGACCACTCATATGACTCTTGTTGCTAATACTTCCCTCGTGCTAAAATGAATACAAATGGCAAGCTAATGACTACATATACATCCAAAATTCATAGTGTGATCTAAATTTGACACTAATTCATCTACAAGCTATAAATTTTGACTTTTACATTTCCCTTGAATATATGCAAGTACGGAAATTGCTTCATTACTTCACAGTCATAAATCTCGTTCTTATCGAGATCTTATTACTGAGAGAGAGAGAGAGAGAGAGAGAGAGAGAGAGAGAGAGAGAGAGTTTGTAAAGCCAAGAAAGTGTCAAGATACTTTCCCAGTTGCCATAACCAACAGAGAGAGAGAGAGAGAGAGAGAGAGAGAGAGAGAGAGAGAGAGAGAGAGAATTGGCATTTCGGAAAACCAGGAAAGTGTCATGGCACTTTCCCGTTTGCCTAGAATCAACATAGAGAGAGAGAGAGAAGAGAGAGAGAGAGAGAGAGAGAGAGAGAGAGAGAGAGAGAATTGGCAATTCAGAAATGCAGTAAAGTATCATGACACTTTCCCCGTTTGCCTAAAACCAACAGAGAGAGAGAGAGAGAGAGAGAGAGAGAACTGGCAATTCAGAAAGACAAGAGAGTCTCAACACCAGCAAAAGATCCATCGGGATATCTCATATATGATATGAAGAGAATAGACAACGAAGCAAGCACTGAATTCAAAAGACCAATTTGTCCAGAGGTGCCAAAAAACAGATGAATACCGAGCGCTCTCGCTTCGCTATAAGTCCCAGTATAGCAGGACGAGCTAATTTGCATAAGAATTGACAACAGAAGTCCTCGCAGGTGATGGCTCCTGTGGAAAAGCGAGCTACAGTTTAAAGTATTGCACTGGTGAAGACACCTATTTGCAGATGATATATGGGGAACTGGGTGAGGGAATTATTACTCTATAATTGTTTGTTTAATCGTTTTAATAATGAAACAGACAGTTAACAGGAACCCTTCTCATCCTAGTTTTTAAAAAGGATTAAGAGAGAACTCAAGACTTTAGAAACCATAAAATGCTCTATAGGGGAACGCAACAATAACAGAATATTAACTGGAAAATGGAACTTGACTTTTGAAACAATAAATAAATAAAACTCACTGGAAAATGGAAGTTTTTAAGAGGAACGTCTTCGTTGTTTTCAGAAATTCTTTCAGTAAATTATTAAATTAAAAAAACTATATTAATGTTGCGTAAATACGGAAAAGAAAATGCACAGAAGAAGAATATTCATCTCCGAAAACATTTCGAAGCGAATTAAAAAAACCTTAGCTTTCCCTTGTTCACCCTCTGTAACATCGCTGGTTTCAGTAGTCTACAGGAGATTTATATAAATTATTACCAGCTATTAGAGGATTTGCGATTCATTCCATTACTGTTAAATTCGGACGTTAACGATTAATCATCTGCTTTAAAACAGAATTCAGAATGATATTGCCAGTCTTTTGGGCCTTCCATAACCTTGAAGTAAATTTATGACCATCAGGATTTAAATTCTAGCTATAAGTACAGCTTATTCTGATTAAAATGTCAGAATTTGATAAGCATATATCACCAATCGTTGCGGTTCATCTGAGGTAACTTCCCGCTCTTCGTAAACGCCCCCCCCCCCCCCCCACAACAACACACACACGCACACAAAAACAAGCGCGCGCGCGCGGCATTACTGGACCCTTTTCAAAGTACTAGTATTAAGCTTGAATAGTTTGAAGTTTTGGTTGCCTTATCTTCCCCCTTGAACATTGACGATCGCTGAACCAGTGATTTTTGGAGAAAGCTAAAGCTAAAGGATTGTCTTTCCTTAAGATCCTTAAGAAATTACAAAATTCTGTTATTAACTAAACTGCAATCTTCCAACAAGACTCTTAGACAAAAACACGTTTATTCCAATTCTTCCGATTGTTTTGTTATTTGGTCATCTCTGGGCATTCCATTCCTGCCTTTCTGGGATTCGTTTCCTCTCAACTTATATGATGTTTATCTACATCCCAGATCTCGTTTTTATTGCCAGATCATCACAAAACATTCCGTCCTTCAGCAAACTTCTCGATAATTTATTAAATCTGCAGGAAACGATTATTTTACGATTCCAAAAATAATAGTAGTAGTACGCCGTGCTACTCGATTTGCAGAACGCCAGCAAGCAGTACTGCCTCCCTTGCGCTTCAAGAGAGATCCTTCATTCGCCTTACTGCTAGAATGTGTCCTCCACTTCCTCAAAAGCTCCTTCTTTGCAATTAATTTTCTGCAAGTCCATCTCTCTTCGAGGGCCAAACTATGGTTGCATATAATTTATGACCTTTTTGTTAACATTTTCTATAACATTACTTTTAAATTCTCTTTTCGTTTTATAGGATACCAACCATAGTACCTTTGTAACAAGGGCACTATTGCACCTTCACTGACATCAAAGTATCTGTCACATGAGCCAAGCAAATATAGCCTAAGGTCCTAAAGGGTCATTCTTACATAAATTAATAGACTGACTTATTTCTTTGAGCTGACATCACTACTACTCTATTCGACGATGTCGGAAATATAAGGTTTTCCAAATATTTGAAAATGTTTAATGAAAAACTTATCATTCAGTTCAAACATACTTCATAAATCCTTTCATGCCTTACACCCATGATACTTTAAATAAAAATTGGGAGAGAGAGAGAGAGAGAGAGAGAGAAGAGAGAGAGAGAGAGAGAGAGAGAGAGAGAGAGATCTGTTTAATCATTATTTGTATTCGTTCATCATCGTTCAAATGTCATTTATGTCTTTTCCTAACTCGCTGTCCAAATTTCGCCCAGTCTCGATTTTAACGACGTGTTATCACATCTCTTTCCTGAGAGAAAAAAAGAAGAAAAAAATCAATTCTTCAAACTTAGAATAAAAATGGAGCGCATATTCGTTGAATTCTAGCCTCCAGTCTCTCGTCAAACCTATGGGAAGGAAATTATTATTTTCCTACGTTGCCTCTTCATCTTTATTTCTCTTTTGGAGTCGGTTCATTCTGGTCAATTTCGGTTCAGTAATCAACAATTTGCAAGGAAAAGTTGAGAGCGAATTGCAGCCGTCCATCCTCTTTGAACGATGTTGATACGGAAGATGATTATGTTGATAATGTTGATCATCAGAATCATCAACTCGAAATTGTCAGCGAAGAATGAATGTCCCCAATCAGGACTTCGAAATGAGGCAAAATTCATCTCCAACATGAAATTGATTTCTGGATCTGTCTGCCGCTATGAGATATTGTTTTTCTTTGCTAAAAATATTGACTTTTTTTTATTATTTTTAGAGGCAATGTTCCCGCTTTAATATTTAATCTGAAAAATCACTGAACCTCTCGGCTGTGTTTTCATTTTGAAATCTACCTGAAGATTAATATTTACGTTAAAGAGATCATTTCAGTCAGAGACTTTTATGAGCAAATGTCAAACGAATCCCGTGAGATATAATGTGAATTTGAGATCTCTAAATGGTGACTGCAAAATAGATACATCAATTAGTCAATTAATCAATCAATCAATCAATCAATAAATAAATAAATAAATAAATAAATAAGTCAAGTACACCCAATTTTCGTACTTACCTGAACTTGCTATTCATTTGTTGACTTTGAAGTCGGTACCGACATCCGAACACTCACCTGAACAAAAAAGAAAACTTAGGTTAGAGAAATTATGCAAGGCAAGCTGTAACAGTCAAATGTACCCATTGTCGTTGCTACAAAGGCACATATTGTACCTGACACTCCTTGTTTAAAGTCGAAAGTTCTCTCGTGCATGTCAACGAATTTTGAGGAAATGAATTGTAAGGGAATGAAATTACAACAAATGGACAAATTGCAACGAAGCCACGCGTACATAAGCTAAACATAAAGCTAATCGTATTTGTCGGGTCAATCGCACCCTAACAAAGACAGCGAAATCCATCAATACAATCGTAACAATCACCAGTGGTTATTTCAAAGCTCTCGATAAGAACTGTGTTCACTGGGCTAATGGGGCTTTATTTGCACTAAGGACCATCAATAATAGGCAATTACTGTTACGTGCAAACGTTAGCGTGTTTCCACGAACGAGGAGTATTGTCCGAATGACGGATCTTGAGGCTTGATGAAAACGTCAACCGTTCAAAAGAGAAGACTGAAGTTGACAGACTTATCGCTGGCCAGGTGTCAATGAACTCAGTCATAGTAGACTGGACAGCATTTCATTGCTGATAATTCCGTTCTAAGTAACTGCTCATAAGCAAACAATAGATCACTTAAAAGACTTGGTCTGTAGCTGTTTTGAAGTTATAGGATACTTCAATAAACACACGAACTAAGGGAAAATGATAAAGTTCGTATAAGTTCATACGCCACATAAAAGTGATGGATTATTTTAGAAAAATATACATACATGGTTTGTTACCTCTAGATATATACAATGGAGTTCATGTTATGACAAATACATAGAACGTTATGAATAATTCAGTCTATAACTTAATGTCCTTAAATATAGTGTCTACAACACAGAATAATCAGAAACTACTAAAAGCGTTGTCAGTCATGAATGCAGGAATATCTGGCGAAAGCAGGGACCAACATCATCTCGTGCTTTGACCTCCGTTCAGGCCTTAATCAAGGTCCTTGGTCTTAATTGCCCCGGCATATCCTACGGGATGCCTCCGCGTCGTTTCTAGCGTCCTTGGAATCGTGATACGCCCAGGTCAGATAGTGTCATACTTAAATATACGCAATACACAACCAAAAGCATACATACATACATAATATACATACATTCACATATTATATATGTGTGTGTGTGTGTGCGCGGAGGCGCAGAGAGAGAGAGAGAGAGAGAGAGAGAGAGAGAGAGAGAGAGAGAGAGATTCTGTTGTTCAGTATCTTACCAGATATTTATGCATTTGTGATAGTCACAATGTGACCTCTTATTTTGGAGGAGTAGTGAAATCATTGTGGATATTACAAATGCACATAAGCTTATATATATATATATATATATATACTATATATATATATATATATATATATATATATATATATATATATATATATATATGTGTGTGTGTGTGTGTGTGTGTGCGTGTGCGTGCGTGCGTGTGTGTGTTTATATATATATATATATATATATATATATATATATATATATATATATATATATATATATATATATATATATATATATATATATATATATATATATATATATAAGTCATATCACATTACCCGTGATTCATATACATATATCGAGCTACAAATGTCCTTTAATATCTAATTCGCTCTACCTCGGAATTAATATATTTTCATATATGTTTAACCGAAGGGGAATTTATTCAGCAATAATAGAATTGCCGCCCGACGGGCATGAACCATCGATATCTTCAATTCCAGGACTGGCAGTGAATGAAGCCTTAGCCCACCCCGCCACTGCGGTGGCGGGGGGTGGGTCTAAGGCTTCACTACCAGTCCTGGAATTGAAGATGTCGATGGTTCGTGCCCGTCGGCCGGCAATTCTATTATTGCTGAATAAATTCCCCTTCGGTTAAACATATATGAAAATATATTAATTCCGAGGTAGAGCGAATTAGATATTAAAGGACATTTGTAGCTCGATATATGTAGTATATATATATCACCCTCCAAACACCACTTCTAATGACATCGCTGTAAGCAAAACTAATGAACAGAGAAAGCAGAATGAAACTGGCACCAGGCACCAACGCATTAAGGAACATATTAGAGCGTGATATTCCGAAATTCCGTTTCCGGCTAAAGCAAAACTTTTCTTAATTGTGTTGAGGGAACTTGGGTGCTGAGATTTCGTCCAATTCGCTAAAACAGAACTGCTGATATTGCAGTATTTATCCTGAAAAGAAATTTCTCCATTGTTTCGTTTTACGAGTGTATTAATTAAAGGAAAATGAGCAATTTGTAAAAAAAATAAATAAAAAAAAAAGTGCTATGTTGTTCAATGAGCCTATAGAATGATCTTTTTATGTCTATTTTTCTCATTACTAATCATCTTCATGTGGGATAAAGTGTTCTTCAA
>NC_087201.1:88292186-88297186 GCF_015104395.2 Macrobrachium nipponense
GTCACCGCCGAGGACTTGAAAAATCCGAGCGTTTTTCCGAGCGGTTTGAGAGAGAGAAGCCGCATATTTTGTTTGGGACTTCTGAAAGGGCGCCCTTCGGGGAGTCTGGCCCTAAATCTCTCGGGCGGCATAAAAAGGGCGGTCTCGAAATAGGCCGTTTTCCTTTGGAAGGCAATATGCCAGTGACGCTGTGACAATATATGGCAGTCACTAAACGCCACCACCCACGATTTCTCTCTCTCTCTCTCTCTCTCTCTCTCTCTCTCTCTCTCTCTCTCGTTAATTTACTCACTTTAGCTAGCTTGTGGCATAACTACTGGTTTCAAAACATTATTAGTTGTTATACATCTTTACATTATGTATCCTCTCCTCTTTGATGTTCCACTCTACTTGACGCATCATAAATAAAAATACAGATGAGAGAGAGAGAGAGAGATTCAGATAAACATGTGATAGAATCTACATTTCCCGTAGGCATAAAATCGCTAGACAAACAAGAAAAATACGACCACATAGAAGTTATAATTTATTCACAGAGAGAGAGAGAGAGAGAGAGAGAGAGAGATCTGAGTTACAAAGGTAAAGTCCACACTTCGTCGAATTTCTTCATTTAGAAAATAGCTCAATGAAATCTTGCTCGCGAAATCTCTCTCTCTCTCTCTCTCTCTCTCCTCCTTCCCGAAGATGAGGAAAGAAAAAGGTCATTATCAGACTTCCCACCCCTTTCAACAACTTCCCCCTTTTCTTTTGAATATACCCCTACCTTATCTCCTCGTCCTCCTCCTCCATTTCCCCACCTCTTATTTGTTATCGAGAAAGGAAAACTCAATATCCTGAAGATCTCACTTCGCCTAGGCCTACACATTTCCTTGAAATGTCAAGTCCTTTTCAATTCGAAGAAGGCATATTTTTTTTCTCGGAAACCTACCCCTCGACGCTAGATTATTTGCTGATTTTCCCCTTCTGTGAATGATCTTTTTATTTCGATAAACTCACTTTCTTGACAAGCTAACGGCGTTCCTATTAATGCATTTGAGTTCAAGTTCTTTGCTCTGCTTCTGTTGGAGAATTAAAAAAAAAGAAAAAAAAAGTAACCAAAAGTGTCGGCAACCATCGATTAAACAAAAAATGCTATATTTTTCTGCACCTTTTAATTTTATTCCAGCTGTTCTCATTTACCCGTTAAATCAAGCAAATGGACCCTAACAATATGAATCAAAACAGAAACATGAGAACATTTACCTAATCAATAACAAGAAAAGTAGGCCCATCACTATTTTGATTGCGGAAAGTACAACGACAAAAAGCTGGAAATATGAGATTTAAGACAACGACTGATTAAGATAGTTAGAATATGTGGACTCTATAGAATAATGACAGAATTGTAATAGTATGTTATAAGCTACTACTCGTTGCAGCTCTTTACTACCTATCGTCACTTCATTACCCAGAGTCCAACAGCTACCTATTTTAAAATTTCAGGTAAGTGGTTATACGAATTAATACTCAATCAGTAATGAGTGGCGCAGTTGAAGTATGATTCATTCACCTGAAATAAAATGCTATACAAGGGATTTTGTTCGCTTGCTAACAAATGAAGCAGTTTTAGTATGATTTATTTACCTGAAATAAAATGCTAAAGAATTTTGATCGTTCGTTTACTAAACCCAAGTCTTTATGTATTCTTGCCAGCAGATATTCGCTTGTATATATATTCAAAGACGCCTGTAATATATTTAGTCCATATACCTATTTTCCCCCACAATTCCATTATGGGTCCCGCAAGGGCATCCCTTATCAATTTTGCAGTACAAAGATGAAATATTTAGTACCTACAGAGTATTAAGCAGGACACCAAAGCGATTGTTTATGTATAGAGCTGCCATTTGTTCCCATTATTTTATCTTCTGCTACCTTTCACAAGGATCTGAGAGAGAGAGAGAGATACCTTTCCCAAGGATCTGAGAGAGAGAGAGAGAGAGAGAGAGAGAGAGAGAGAGAGAGAGAGATCCATTCAGATGGTACACGCAGACACTAACAAGACAAATATTGTCTATTTCTTGGCAATTTTTCTAATCAAGATCATTAAAGGTTTAAGAGAGAGAGAGAGAGAGAGAGAGAGAGAGAGAGAGAGGAATACTCCCCAGAATTACTGAACCCTCCACAGGGAAAACATCCCAAGACAATCACATTCTCAGACGTGTCTCAAGTGTCTTCCAAAACATCTAATAAAAGTAAAACTTCGGCCTTCCCTTTCCCTAACTTCTTTCCCCTTATGCGTTCTCTCTCTCTCTCTCTCTCTCTCTCTCTCTCTCTCTCTCTCTCTCATCGTTCGCATATAAATGATTCCAAGCAATGGAAGCAAGGGGTAGCGACAATGCCTAAACTGTACACACTCACAAGCTCTAGAGACTCCATTGAAGACAGCCACCCACTGCGCCCCTACATTCTTCTCCTTCTCAACGAGGAAGGAAGGAAGGAATATACAACGTAGGCCGAAGTCCAACCGCTGAAGGGGGAATTTATAGTCAAAGGTTATTAAAGGTATACATACTAACTGGAGGAAAATCTCGCAGTTGTACTATGAAACAATTGTTAGAAGAAGGTGGAAAGTAAGATGGGCGAGGGAATATGAATGCAGGTACAGTTAAAAGAATTAAATGGATTGCAGCTAGGTCCAAGGACGCTACAAAGAACCTCAAGTAATGTTTATAGTGCACAGCGCGAGGTGACCTGACGGCATTACACCTCTACGGGGTTCTCAACGAGGAGATTAATCTGGAAGTTTACAGTTCTTCTTTATTGATGTCACTGGGATGCCAATTGTCTGCATATATTTGCGTTATTTATTACATGGAAAAAAGTAGCAATGGGCAAAACAAATAATTCACCGGTAGGTTTATCCGTGCTGGTTGAAAATATAGTTTTCATAATCTTAAACAGATGAAATTAGGGTAGCCCACAGAATTATTTATGAAATATAAAAAAGGCGAAAAATTTTTTTAAAAATCTACCAAAAGGTGTCGAATACAAAAATACCAGAAAATTTTAATATAACTAATATAACGATACTTAAAAAATAACTCAATAAAATGATAATAATATATAATAAAATATTATAATATATATAGTATATATATATTATATATAAAAATCACATTTATAAATAAGTAATATATATTAAATAATAATAAAACTTATCCAGATACCCGCAAAATAATATAAAAAAATACATAATATATATAAAATACTAATCAATACATATATTATACAACCAATAAACCCAAGAAAATAAACTAATAATTAAAGAAATATATTAAATTACAATTATGATATATATGATAGATATATAATATATATTATTATAGATATATATTATGATTCTACATTATCTATGTATATGTATATTATATTAATATATATATATATATATATATATATATATAATATACACACACACACACACACACACACACACATATATATATATTATATATATATATATATATATATATATTTATATATATATATATATATATATATACACACACACACACACACACACATATATATAATATATATAATTTATAATATATAATATATATATTATATACTTATATATAAATTTATTATATATATATATATATATATTATATATATTAATAGAAGAATTAGGAGAGAGATAGGATAGGAGAGGAAGAGGAGGAAGGAGAGACGAGAGAGAGAGAGAGAGAGAGAGAGAGAGAGAGAGGAGTATAAATAATGTATTGATGAACGTGATCAAGCTCACAAATATTGTCATATTTTTTCTTCCCCTAGTACCCAAATATCTTGTTATTCATTTAATAAAATCATGTAATAATGAATAAATCCCCTTCACAAAATCTAAATAAACACAGCTATAGCAGCTTCCACAAGAAAGAGAGGTAAAATGCAAGGGATTCTATACGACAAAAAAATGACGTATGGAAAGGCGATTCAAAGGACGAACTAAAATGAAGAAAAGAAAGAATCTTTTGACGACTACGAAGACAATGGCGAATATGATGATGAGGAGGAGGAAAAGGAAGACATATATAAAAGCTATGAACAGCACACACACACACACAAACACACGCACACACAGAGGGTAAATTTAAATAAACATTAAAAGAACTGAAGGTAATATGAAGGAAGGGCGAACTAAAGAGGGTGTAGTAGGTAAAGGGAATCAAAACGGAAGAGAGAAAAAGGAAAAACAGGAAATGCGAAATGCAAACGAACGAGAGTAAATGGAACCCGGCAGGAAAAAAGAGGGAGAAAAATGAATTAAAAATAAAGAAAAGGAAAGGGTGACAATAGCGGCAGCCAGAGACAGAGAAGCAAGTTAACTGAATAATGAGGCGAAGAAAAGAGGACAGAATAATGAGAATATATGACGGACGAGATAAAGAAACGCCAAGTCTGGGTGGGCCATTGAAAGAGAACAAAAGAGAATGCTATAATATTGGGCTCTTGGCAGAATTTATCAACTTGAGATAAATCAGGTAAAATATTAAATAATATTCATATCATCTCTCTAAAATTCTTTCAACAGAAATATTACTCTTGGGCTCCAGTTGGACGGCTTATGTTTGAAATTGTTTTCATTTGCCCTGTTGCTTTTAGGATTTTGACAGAGAGAGAGAGAGAGAGAGAGAGAGAGAGAGAGAGAGAGAGAGAGAGATCTTCGAAGAGAAATAGCTTTTAACTTTTTGTACAGAGGAAGGAGAAACTTTACTTTCAGAGCGTTAGCTATGAAGATTTCAAGACTGACTATTGCATCTTAGTAAGCAATGACCTAATAACCTCTGACCTTCTTTCCCGCTCCACCATTCTTCATAATCCAGTGTTCTTACTACTTCCGTATTTAGTATCTTGGAACCCAGCAGTCTAAATACATGTCTGACGTCGTGATACGAGGTTTACGAGAAGAGGAAAAACTAACCATCAAGCTGAAGTAAGACAAAGTGAAACAGAAA
>NC_087201.1:88302186-88304686 GCF_015104395.2 Macrobrachium nipponense
ATTTTCCCTTTCCACCTTCAAAATTTTACTCTAGGATGTTTTGCCGAATTCATAAGACTAAATCCGATTATCAAGAAGTAAAATATAGATGTTTTCTTTCAATAACAAATGTAAACCGAGAGCAAATTATTTCATTTACGGTGCATCACTACTTATGCTGTGACTGGGGATAAAAAGTAAAGGTCTAAAATATTAAGTAAAAATCCACATTTTTACCAAGTTGGCTGAAGAGGACCGTCGTGCAATGATTTAATCATTTTTACATTTTGAAAAATGTAAAAATGAGGAGAAATCATTTAATCAGACACTGATTGAAGATTACAAACGCTCGAATAATGCATAGATTTAATAGTTCCCTGACTTTCTTACCTTTAGTGTCCGCTAGGTTTTATACAGGTATTTCATATGCGAGGTATGTACCGTTATATAAATAAATAAATATATATATATATATATATATATATATATATATATATATATATATATATACATACATATATATATATATATATATATATATATATATATATATATATATATATATATATATATATATTATATATATATATATAGCTAGCCTTCCTTTTATTCACAATACAACTTTATATAAGGAACTCCACGCTTTAATGTCTGGTCATCTCCCTGCCATGAAAATCAAAATTATACCTACAAACCCACTGAATATCGGTAGCCTTTTCAACTTCAAGGACCGTTTGGATCCATTGATGACCTCATGTGTCATTTACAAGTTTACTTGTCTCGATGTAATCGAGGAACCTATATTGGATCGACACATAGGTTACTCAAGGTCCGAATCGACAGTCATAGAGCTATCAGCTATAGAACTGGCACTAAGCTTTCGAATCCCGAATTTTCCAACATAAGGGATCATACCGATAAATGTAGGTATTCGATCCAGTACAAAGACTTTCAGGTTTTGGGCAGAGCTTCCAATCACAAGGTTTTAACTATATATATATATATATATATATATATATATATAATATATATTTTTATACATACTATATATATATATATATATATATATATATCTATATATATATATATATATATATGCTTATAAGTTGTGTGTGTGTGTGTGTGCTTTGAATGTTGAATGATCGATAATGAGCAGCAGAGATGGGAGACCCAACACGCACACACACAGACACACACAAGATCTCGGCACCTAAGTTACTCTCACCTCAAGTGAGAACTAGGGCAATAGCAGTCGACGTTGAGTAGGCAGCAGCCCTATGCGCCCTCCAAACCAATATGGTCAGGACCAGAGTCAAAGTATATAGGGTCTGCTCAATTCGGCAATGGGGGCGGAGCTAATACTGTGACGTCACAAGAGTAACACTGCCTGTGCTTCTCCATTGAATTACTTAAAGAAGCTTTAATTTTTATACATTTAATCCATATCGCAAGGTTTTTTTTTTATAAAATCTTGATAAAATCTGTAAAGAGGTCACATGATTGATGTTTTTTAATACCCATTCAAAGTATATAGGGTCTGCTCAACTCGGCAGTGGGGGCAGAGCTAATACTGTGGCGTCACAAAAGTAACACTTTCCGTGCTTCTCTATGGAATTTCTTAAAGAACCCATAGTTTTTATACATTTCATCCATATCACATGGTTTTTTTTATAAAATCTTGATGATAAAATCTGTAGAGAGGTCACATATTTGATTTTTTAAATACCCATTTTCTCATTTAGTCACCAAGGCTTGTTTTATTGCACAAAATATACCAGTTTGAACACACAGCCACTCAAGCTCTCATTTAGTCACCAAGGCTTGTTTTTATTGCACAAAATCTACCGTTTTGAACACACAGCCATCAAGCTTGCGGCCACATATGTTTATTCTTTTACTTATTTTTTATTTACTTACCTATATACTGGTTTGCTGTATTCTCTTCAAGTCCATTTTTTATAACATGAACACTCTCTCTCTCTCTCTCTCTCTCTCTCTCTCTCTCTCTCTCTCTCTCTCTCTCTCTTTCAGGTAGTAATATTATCAAGATTTTAAATAATTCTCAAGAAATGTATTTAGTTCTGTCACTGTGTTCATACCTCACTTTGAAAAGCAACTTTTTTTTATGCTAAAGGTTAGGATGATAGATTAATTACATTTTCCAAATCTTATTATGAATACTTATTGTTATGCAATAAATACAAAGAAAATGTATATATAGGCAGTGTAAAAAATGGCAGTTACATTTTCACGACTTACCACAAAAAAGAAAACAATATCAAAAGTATAAGAATTACATCATATACGATATAAGGTATCAAAGGAATAAATGATGAAGAAAATGATACAGGAAACACTTTTCCAGCAAATTTCTCATTAGCACTTCATATCACATAAGTATACTTCCGAACACATAAGTTTACATATAACACAAACTGTATACATAAAGGTATTAATTATGCATACCTCAAACGATTATAATATTTTCGAACAAAGTACAAAAAGGTATTCGTCAGTCTGG
>NC_087201.1:88307186-88334686 GCF_015104395.2 Macrobrachium nipponense
ATATATATATATATATATATATATATATATATATATTTATATATATATGTATGTATATGTTATGTATATACATGTTTGTATATAACTTCTATCACCGAAATTCCAATGTGATGTGAAATATAAATAGTCTATGGCCACAAAGGAGCTTACCTTAAAATACCTTAGAGTAAAGATAAAAGATATTGCACATAGTCAATACCCATTCGGTCGACCAGATAAGGAGAAGCACACGTCATCGGCACTTCCCACAGACCATCTGTGGGCATGAGGGTAAGATGCTACCATCATCATCCACAAGTGCTACCTACAGACGAAAGGGTGACACCCTTTCACTGGCCCCTTCCAAATTTCGTCATGACTGATCTCACCGCTACCCTGTACATTCGTTACTTTCCAAACACCTACCACATTGACAAAAGAACTTACTCTCCTCAGACATAATCATCTTTCCATTTGCATCTATTTCAATATCTATAGGCTGATTAATCTTCCATTCTGCATTTAGCCATGTTTTGCCTTTGTAATTCTTTGTTGTTAACATTTACCGTTCTTTTGTTCATGTTTTTATCTGCGTAGGATTTGCAGAGAGAAAAAATCAGAAATACACACAGTGAACTATTTACTTTTCACTCTTACTGTTTTTTAGAATTCCTTTTGTTCTTCAACTTTAACTATAAACAATCTTCGAGTTTGCCCAGAGGATAGAAATATATATAACTACAGGAATCTGTAGCAATTAATGAATATGTTTCTTTAGTAATGTACCACTTAGTAACTATAAAGATTAAAGTGTGTTAATTAGGAAATGCATGCTACCATGTCCTTGACTGATCTAAGATCAGATTTTAGCGTATGAAGCAGTTTTTCTTTTTCTTTAACAACGAATTTAATGTAACGAGCAATTACTCCTATTCTTTTAGAAAATCATTTGGTCCAAAAGGCGTTAAAAGAGGCTAAAGCCAATGACGATTTTTGTAAAATATTAGCCAGCTATGAATCTAAAATCTATCCTAGCTTTACAATTGGTTACAAAGACATACCACCGCAGACTTCCATCTTTAGATACACGAAAACAAATGCATACACAAGCGCACGCATGCATAAATATTTTGCCGCGTTTTAATTTTTCACTGATTTCATTCTCCTTGCACGAAGCAAGATTTTATATTCGTGCAGTATCGACGCATATTCCCTCCGAGTTATTTATATATTCCTGACAAGAAATCTCCATCCTCTTCGTCAAGTACCTAACAAAATCATGTCCCGGCTCCAGTGTATAATCTTGACGGAGATTACACAGCTTATCAAGGGAAAAGGAGGAAAATGCAAGGATGTATATTCCTGATTTCAAAACCAGACACTTCCAGAGCAGAATGAGGTTAGGAGACGCTGCTATGATGACGATAATGATGATGATTTTGATGAAGATCATCATCATCATCACCATCACCACTATCATTTCATAAGGGAATATGACAAGGGGAGAAGAAGAAATATGGAAATATGAAATGTGGAGGAGGATGTAGGAGAAATAAAAAGAAAAGTCTTGGGAAAGATAAAAGAAATGATGCAAGATACGATAAAGAGGGTTAGATTTAAACAAACATTAAAAGGACTGAAGATAATATGAGGGAAGGGTGAACTGAAGAGATTAAAAAAAAGAATAAAAAATATATATATATGGAAACTGAAAGGATGGGAAAAACCGAGCGAAAATGCGAAATGAAAACGACTGAGAAAGGGAATATAGCACGAGAGACGAACTGGGAAACCGGAGAAAGAGAAAAATAGATTCAGGAGAGAAAATACAGCTGAGGATAGTCGTAATGATAAGCAAAAATAATTGACATAATGAAGAGATGAAAAGGACCAAGGCTTAATGAAGGAAGCAGATGACAGACAAGAGAAAGCAATTACTCTCGGAGGAGAGAGAAACTCCCAAATGGTAATAGTGTTACGAGAGGGGAAACGGGGACCCCGTGGAGGGGGTGAGTTGGGGTGGGGGAGACGGGGATCTAAACGGGGTTGGGGTCGGGGGCTGGCTTTGGGATGGTGTGTATGTGTGTGTGTGTGAGTGCTTTCGCCATAATTACAAGACACAATACTAATCTGGAAGATATATGACAGAGCAGAAATTAAGAAATGAGGGAGGTGCAGAAGCATCGACACAAAGGGATAGGATGTTATTTGGAAACAATGGAGAGAATGAGGGGAGGCTGGTAGGGAAGAGGAAGAGGGGAAGCCGGGGAGGAGAAGGGAAAGGGAGAGGAAGAGAAGGAATGTAACTAGAGGAATTGAGAAGAGGAGGTTTCACAGAATTTGCTTACCCCACAATGTACATCGAATCTTCACAAACATCAAAAGACAAAACATATTATAAACTATTCTCCAGGGAAATTATAATATTTAAATGCTCGCAAATGACTACCAGCTATCCTGAATCATTTTTTGTGACGCGTTCTCTTTATTCTGAATCCGATTTCCAGTCTGGATGCGGAAGTGACTCAGAGAAAGATTGTATGACGTGAGTAACAGCCTCCAGAGAGAGAGAGAGAGAGAGAGAGAGAGAGAGAGAATCTTATTGTAAGTTAAAAGCCTGATATGAGAAGCCGTGGAGGGGTCATTACCAGCGGCTGCTTTTGGCTCTAATCCGAAAAATCATTGTCTGCAGCTGTGGATCCTACGTGCATTAACATACAAAATACTTGGGGGGTCACAGCATCCTGGGGATGATGGCCCCTAATAGGGTGATATCGGTTACCCTAAGGAACGTCCTAAATAGTCCCCCAACACTGTATGGATTCTCCGTTTCCATTCATTCTTAAAAGTGCATCTAGTGTTTGAAAGCTTCCTTGCTGGAACACACGCGGCAAGATACTACATCAAGAATAATGATGCAGAAGAATCTATTATTCATAAAGATGGATATCTCTGCTTCGGTGAATGAGGCTATAGTGGACTGCGTAATTTATTCATTATACAACTGGGCCAAATTTCATGGAGAAGTAATTTACTTGCTAAAATATTTTAGTAGAGACTTTTATCCGTCCTATCTATTTGAAAAAAACCTTAAGA
The DNA here is from genome assembly GCF_015104395.2 of Macrobrachium nipponense. Lineage (NCBI taxonomy): Eukaryota > Metazoa > Arthropoda > Malacostraca > Decapoda > Palaemonidae > Macrobrachium > Macrobrachium nipponense. Next base: position 88,310,262 of record NC_087201.1, read on the forward strand.
GATTGGAATTGTTAAGTCTAAGACATTCACTTTTAATGTAACTAAAAGAGAATTATATATATCTTTGCTTTTTTGCTCAACAAAAAAATGTAAAACGATAACTCAATGTCGTACTTAGCAGTATGTATCCATACGTTAATTTTATTTTCAAGAATCCTTGAAAAATCTGAAATCTTTTATAGTTTAAAAACCCTTGAAAAACCTAAAATTGATGCGATCTTCAACAGTGTATTTATTTACTTACATTTGGGAACTTATGTGGGTAATTCCAGTCGGCTGTTGAAGGTTCCCAGCGATTGTCATCGGGGCGTCAGCCACCGAACGGGATTATCTTTACCCAAAATGAAATCTCTGCAATACGCAACCATACAGTAAAAATGTATTCACGAATATTCTGCACAGTGATTTCAAAATCCTATCTAAAGCAATAGATAACCGGTCATTACCCATTCTCGAGTCCCTCTTCATTAAACAGTTATCACCAAATCTTAACAATCATGCAACTGCTGTACAACTAAACATAGCCTAATAGACCATTCTACCATTCTCGCCTCCTTGTGTTTGCTGCCTTCACTGGAGTAAAAAAAAAAATAGATGATAATCTATTCGGTCTTTTACATAGCTTCTGTGCCGGTGAGTTCTCGCCTTGATGTTTTTGCTTTTTACGTTTTGTAAATATAGACAGACATTTTTTTTGCTTCGGCCTGTGCGAATAATGAAAATTTCTCGCAAGTTCACTTGCGGTTTTTTCTTGTAATTATTCCGGTTTTTTTTTCTTCCTGGAAGTTTTAATATGTGTAGTATCTTTGTTCATTAATTAATGTTTCATTACTTGCCATTTTGCTCTCATTTAAAATTCAAAGCTCACTGATGTAATCATTATTCTTTCAAAGGATGATTTACTACTGTGCACCGTTTTAGTCTGACTCGTGATGTATACGTACTTTTCATTTTCCCAGAAGACGGGATTTGTATCCCGAAACGTTGGTGATGGAAATAAATAAATAAATGCTGAAGTTTCTGCTGGTCATACTGTTCCTATTACACATTCTAAAAGCAACACTAACATTATATATAAATATATATATATATATATATATTATATATATATATTATAAAATATATTATATATATATATATATATCTATTATATATAGATATTATATAATATATATATATATATATATATATACATATAATGAATATATGTCACATAAGTACAAAGTTCCCAACATTCATAAACGTTGAAGATTATATGACATGTGCATGGATGTTAGAGAAAATGCAACATTTGGTTTAAAATTTCAGCAAGAGAATGAAAGGAGAAATTGTTACTTGTACTCCCCCCACCCCCTCCCGGAAGAACTACAGTGGTTACCACACAGGGAAAAAAAACAGTGTGAAGAGAAAAGAAAAAAAAGTGACCTCATGGTTGAAAGTAGGACGGGGGTCCAAACTATGCGGCGTTGCTGCAAAACACGAAAGGGAAAAATCTACGGTATAGACTTCAAAAATGCAGAGAACGCACAGAAACGTCATGGCAGATGCATCAGGAATGTAGTTGTAGCTGACTCATAAAATAGATTTTTTAGGATGGGAATGGAAGAATGAAAAGGCAGATGGGATGCGTAACCCAAAGACTGGGCTAACCTTGGAATAAACAAAGGTATGAACAATTCCAAATGAAATACCAGACCGACCTCCTTAATAATGGAAGGTTTGAGGAATCCCAGAGCACCCAAGCTGGGAAAAGTTCAAAAGATTGGGGAACACCCAAGCTGAGAGAAAGTTACAAAAGTTTGAGAAACATCCAAACTGGAAGAAAGTACAATAGTTTAGAAACATACAAGTTAGGAGAAAGTTCAAAAGTTTAGGAAACATCCAAGCTGGAAGAAAGTATAATAGTTTGGAAACATACAAGTTAGGAGAAAGTTCAAAAGTTTAGGAAACATCCAAGCTGGAAAAAATTCAGATTCAGAAGATTAAAAAAAAAACATCCACTCTAGAAGAAAGTTCAAAAGTTTGGGAAACACCCATGCTTGTAAAAAGTTCAAAGTTTAGAAAAAATCAAGCTGGAAGAAAGTTCAAAAGTTTTAAAAAAAAACAAGCTGTGAGAGTTCAAAAGTTTAGGAAATATCCATGCTCGAAGTTCAAAAGTTTTGGAAACACCCAAGCTGGGAGAAAGTTCAAAATTTTGGGAACATCCACGCTGGAAGAAGCACAATAGTTTGGGAAACACCCAAGTTCAAAAGTTCAAAAGTGTAGAAAATATCCAAGCTGAGAGAAAGTTCAAATCTTAGTAAACACCCAAGCTCGAAGAGAGTTCAAAGGTTTGGGAAACACCTAAGCAGGGAAGAAGTTCAAAAGTTTAGAAAACATCCAAGCCAGGTGAGAGTCCAAAAGTTTGGGAAACACCCAAGCTGGAAGAAATTTAGAAAGTTTAGAAGACGTTCAAGCTGAGAGAAAGTTCAAAGGTTTTAGGAAACACCCACGCTGGGAGAAAGTTTAAAAGCTTAGGAGACCCCCAAGCTGAGAGAAAGTTGATGAATTTAGGAAACACCCAAGCTTGTGTAAGGTTTACAAGCTTAGGAAACACCCAAGCAGGGAGAAAGTAAAAAAATTTAGGAAACAACCATGCTGGAGAAATTTCCAAAGTTTAGGAAACAAACAAGCTAGGAGAAAGTTTAAATGTTTAGGAAACCCTAGCTAGAAGAAACTTTAATTTCTTAGGATATAGCAAAACTGGGAGAAAATTCCAAAATTTGGGAAACACCCAAACTGGTAGGAAGAAAGTTACGAAGTTTGGGAACCACCCAAGCTGGGAGAAAGCAACGAAATACAGGAAACGCACAAGCTTTGGGAAAGTTACGAAGTTTATGAAACACTGGGAGAAAGTTACAAAGTTTAGGAAACACCCAAACTGGGAGAAAGTTGGGAAGTTTAGGAAACACCTAAGCTGGGAGAATGCAACGCAGTCAGACGCACAGCTGGGGGAAATTGAAAGTTTACGAGCTTAGTTTCAACAGCTGGGAGAAAGTTACAAAGGGTTGCAAACCCCACCTGGGAGTTATAAGTTAGCAAACACCCAAACTGGGAGAAAGTTATAGTTTAAAAGGGAGCACGACCAACTGGGAGAAAGTTATGAAGTTTAGCAAACACCCAAACTGGGAGAAAGTTATGAAGTTTAGCAAACACCCAAACTGGGAGAAAGTTATGAAGTTTAGCAAACACCCAAACTGGGAGAAAGTTACAAAGTTTAGCAAACCCAAACCCAACTGGTGAGAAAGTTTATGAAGTTTAGCAAACACCCAAACTGGGAGAAAGTTATGAAGTTTAGCAAACACCCAAACTGGGAGAAAGTTATGAAGTTTAGCAAACACCCAAACTGGGAGAAAGTTATGAAGTTTAACAAAAACCCAAACTGGGAGAGAGTTAGGAAGTTTAGGAATCACCCAAACTGGGAGAAAGTTACAAAGTTTAGCAAACACCCAAATTAGGAGAAAGTTATGAAGTTTAGCAAACACCTAAACTGGGAGAAAGTTATGAAGTTTAGCAAACACCCAAGCTGGGATGAAGTTCCAAGGTTTAGGAAATATATTTGCGTGAGGAATGCTAACTAACAAAGGATAAATATGTAGAGCGGCGGCCTTTTAGTGTCCGCACCTTCAACAAACAGACGATCAACTCTTCCAGGAGGGGTTTGAAGTCCATTAGTACAAACACCAAATCATTAATCACTAAAGGGCTGAATGTTGCATGGGAACAGTGAGCAGATCTCCTTTCTGGGTTTCTTTGGTAATCGAATTTCTATTTACATTTGTTAAAAATTATTCTAAAGGCTGAGTGTACTGTACAAGAGAGCTATGCCTGACACCGTACACGAAAGAACTGCTGTAAGCTGCAGTTTAACTTTAAACCCAAAAAAGTGCGGATTACTTTAAATAACAATTGTAAAAAGATTGCTAAATACTTTAAGCATCAATTCAAAATATGCAAATACTTCAGACCCAGATTTTTTAAAACTACGAATTACTACAGACCAATTTAAAATATGTGCGAATGAATTTCAAGCACCAGTTCTAAAAAGCGTTCTCTTACATTAAGAACGAATTTTTAAACATAACCTAATTTCTTCAACGGCGATTTTTATTTTAAAGTACGAAGGAAGGAGCGAGAAGAAAATGAGATGAAGAGTAACAAATAAGAGGAAAAGAAGTGGAGAAGCAAGAGGTACAAGTAATAACAGGAGAAGACTTTGGGGAATGGCGAGAGGGGTAGGGAGGGTTACAGACTAGGACAGGGTGGGGACGAATCCCCCTCCAGCTGCCCTGAAAAATGTGAAGAAAAGATTCAGAGAGAGAGAGAGAGAGAGAGAGAGAGAGAGAGAGAGAGAGAGAGAGCGTAACTGATGAGGGCTTCAAATTAAATGAGGCAAAAAGAGAAACGGTCAGATCTTTTAGTCGCTTTTGTCTCTTTAGTGTATTCACTCGGCTAAAAGCGTCGGCCGGCGTGATCAGGGAGGGATTTCTCAAAAGGGATGACTTGGGTGGCGTGGAATTTTAAGTATTTAAGTGGAATTGTAAGTGCTCAAGTAGGACGAGTCGAGAGAGGAAGAGCCAGTCAGTCAGCCATCCAGCGTTAAAGATAAAAGAACGACAAGGCAGACGGCTTTACTGAATGTTATTAGGTCAAACGACAGGGCAAAACAAAATGACTCCGTTTTATTTGGCAAACTAAAAATGAAAGGCCAAGCATTTTCAAGAAATATTAAAATCGTGACCAAACAATTCGACCAGTGTCATGAATGAAATGCCAGTCATTTTCATGAGCCAGTTTTCTTTGAAAGACAACTGCTTTATTGTTACTTTTCACAGCGACATGTTCAACATTTCGTCTACTGTTCCGGCCCCGATGTCATCAGATTTATACAACATGCGCTCGCAACAGAGAAGAAAATAAATGAATATGAATGTCATGCGGGTCATATGAAACATTTTATTACGAGGATTTTTTTTAAGAAGCTCGAATGATTAAAATGGCGTGGAAGTTAACATTTCCAACTCGTTCTGAAAGGCGCGAAGATATAAATGCTTACTTTTCCCATATAACTGAAAACACGTCGTCATATTCATTGTATCATTAGGATCCCGTTATAATAAATTTAACCTTACATTTGTGGTAGACAACCCTATTAGTTTTGTTTCAAATCATGAAAAATCAAACTTTCATAATAGGCCCGAAGATAGTTTTTATATCGAATATTGCAAATGTTTTCCTATTTTTTTTCTTAAGCCATACGCAGACTTAATGACTTACCTGCCATCGATCAACAAGAAATTTTATGCGCATCACATCCGTATATACTACATACATGCATATACACACAAACATATATATATTATATATATATATATATATATATAGTATATATACATACATATATATATGGATATATAATATTAATATATAATATATATATATATATAAATACATTCATAAGGTATTTTGAATTGGTATTAAACGTTCGTGACTTAATGTCTGAGTACGAAAAAGGCACGGGAGCACCAGTGACAAAAATTAATATTTAGCCAAGTGTTACAAATATACCAATCAGATATCAAGGTGGAGACTGGTTGACATCAATTCTCAGTGCACAGCTGAATTCGAGAGGAATATGTACGGCAGAGTTTCCACCAGTATTTCATGTGAATATATATATATATATATATATATATATATATATATATATATATATATATATATATATATATTCACGTGTGTAGGTAAATTTACGTGTATATTTGTATATATACATATACACATAGTGTATGATATACATTATATAATGCAATGTGAGATTGTCTGAGAACGCTCTTCGTTACAGCGACCACGATGAACAAATGTGATTTACCAAAGGTCCATCATTTTTCCTTTCTTCGTAGTTTTATACAGAGATCAGTTATGAGAATTAATGCAACGAATAAATCACGAGACACAGCAATGGCCAAACAGCCTGCTTGGCTTTGAGGTGCACAAACCGCCAAATGAGTTCACAAACGAATTAAGCACCGAATCATAATTAAACATCCGTAATGCAACAACCTATAACAATCATGTAATTATATATGTAGACAGCAATTTAAAATAAAATAAATATAAAAGCATAAAGAAAGAACTGAACAAACAACCAATTCATACAGACTATATGTAATTAACAACCAAAAAATCTTTGCCAAAAACTTTGAGAAAAAAAAGGTCGATTGTGATAAAAGGGTTGAAATTGATGAAATAAGGATTGACAGAAGAGAAAAAATCGTTTTAGAGCATTTAGAGGTTGAGCAACCCGAGGCCTGGTTTCTCAGAGAGGCTTTCAACGTCAAAGCAATTATGTCTATTAGAGTGATGAGAGAGAGAGAGAGAGAGAGAGAGAGAGAGAGAGAGAGAGAGTATTAGTTCCTATCAAAAAACCTAATTTCGTACTAGGTCTCCACACCAAGTACCTCTTCACTTGATAGGGCAATTAAATTGTCGTTGCAACTCTCCGCCCTCCCGATTAAAATCCCCGAAATGAAAGGGGTCCTGGGAGGATGTTCAACTTGAACTACGGTATCTCAAGAACCTCTCTAGGCTGATACCATAGATAGCTGCCTCTTGAATTCGGTTCTCGATCTCGTTCACTTAAAAGTTAAGAAAAAAGAAAAGAAAAAAAATGCCCATCGTGTTAACCGCCAACTTTACGTATATATATATATATATATATATATATATATATATATATATAATATATATATATATATATATATATATATATATATATATATATATATATATATATATCAACATAAGAAAATATGTCTTTGCCATTAAGATGCATTTCGAAGTTGCAATAAATTTTTCAATTACACATCATGCAAAATATATCATTATTCGGATAAACGTCAAAACAACAATAATATCTATTAGTCTTAATGTTTTTTGAGAGTTCAATCTTCCATCGACATGTTTTATTGACTCTAGAAGTAATCATAAATAGAAATCGTGATAGAAGATATGTTCACGAGAGGCATTATTGATAACTGGAGTCATTGGATGGCAAAATGTGCACATTTGAAAGATAGACTAATGACCAAAAATCAACACGGATGGCTGATGTCAAGTTCATACACATTCAATCGGAGGTAATAAATATTGGTGTTCTTTGAAGTGGAATTTTTGAGAAACCTGCCCCGAAACAACGAACATTGACTTGAACATTAATTACAAAACTGCACATGGAGGCAAAATTTATTAATAAATACAGAAAATTTCTTGTCATTCAAATTAAAAAGACATGTGACACCAGGTCAGGTCATCGACGCAGAACATGAAAGTCACTAAAATCGACGAAGGGTAACGACAATTTACAATACTAAATCATGGCCCTGATAAAGGAAGGAATCTAATTCAAAATTCAGTAATGGATAAAAAGACTATGTTATAACAAGGTGAGTTTAGTGGTTGTTAAAGTAAGCAAACACTAATCTCATGGGGACGCAAAGAAAACAATAAGATAATTAATCTTTAAACACACACAAATTGAAAAAACACCAGAACATAGCTGAAGAATGTACAAATATCAACAGATAAAAACAAAAGTTCGTATTACGAACGCTGTAAAGGTCAGCTTCAATGCTGGATAAAGGTTTAACACAGTTAGAAAAAAGAAATGGAACGAGAAAGAATAAGAAATTTTATAAAGAACCAGTCACAATCTATGTAAGTTTTTTTATAGTCATGTATTTTTCTACTACTGACTTTTCCCTAAAAGACTACGGTGATTCCAGTGAAAAGAACAGCACAATTGTCACTGGAACGTTTATACTTGAATTATTAAATTGTGGGTGAAACCCTTGTATAAATATGCTCCCAACATGAGCAGCTGCAAACACCTCCATCCCTGTCAGAAGCGCACCATAGCCCCTTAAACACACGGCGCTGCTCACCTTTCTCTATCTTGCAGGCACACCCGTGTTCTCTTGATGACTGTCCTTATTGCCTCATCCTTTATTCCTTCTGCTTTCGTGTCATGAACCCTGGCCCATAATTCATCCCCTTTCTCCTTATGCGGATCATCTCACTAATGTGTGTGTGTGTGTGTGTGTGTGTGTTAAAACTTAAATGTCCTCTTCACTTTCTCTTTCTTAGGCTCGAACACAGACAAGACCTTTTCCAAAACTTGCCCAAAAGACCCTTTACATTTTCCTTTACTCCTGGGAATTAATCCCAACTAGCAACTTCCAATGTTCCTCTGCAAATACCATTCGCTTTTTAATAACCAAGCACAGCCACACTCCTGTATTCTAAATACCCAATTAGGAACACATATATACGTAGATTCTCCACACTCACTCTTTTCTAGTCCTGGACTATATACATTCACCATTATATAACTATTTCCCCAGCGTTGCTGAGCCACACCGATAAAATTACAGACTAACATGTTTTGTACTCGTTCACCTGTCTCAGGATCTTCCTGGCAGTGAAAGTACTCAGCATCACTCTTAATTCTACACCTTTCAGCTAAGCCAGATGTAATGACTTTACTACGTCACTAAGCACGTCAAGAGATCAACTGTCATACATTTCTTTTCTTTTGAACCACATCCTTGCACAAGCCAAGTCCCAAGACTTAGTGTTTTCCTCATTCTCAGTCGTTTGGTAAGATTTTTCAAAGATATTAACAACCTTTGCCATTTATCTTGAAATAGAAAAATACAAGAACCGTAATGTTGAAGAAACTGTGATAATTATGACAAGGAGTTACCTATATACTACACCGAGGGGACCCGAGAAGAATTAAAAGCTCTTAGATAGCTTTCTCATAAATGTTGTGATGTTTTGAAATATGTTTAGATGTTTACCGACAAAAACCATTAATAATTATTCTGGACACGAAAAAGATTGAATGTTTCAACTGGCTTAAAGCAGCAAGCTGAATGTTTATAGCAGACGGAGATTCTTTTTCTTACTTTTTTTTCTAACGACATGAACTTTAATTATCGCGTAGTCTTATGAAATATCTCCGTGCAATTCTGGAGATGCTATTTTCACATTTATTTATCTTTTTTATCAAGAAAATGTACACACTGAATTCCCACTTTTCGGAATCTGAGAACTAAACACTAAAAGAAAGAGCTAGACGCTGAATTTTTATTTATATTAGATACTTCACAATAAATATAACTAAATCTGTATTCGCGGCCACAAAGACAGCAATCTGAAACTAGCAGATTATATGCTCACAATGTATAGACTCTGATTGTGTAAACAACAGACACTTGGAAATTAAATCGGAATATAAACTACATTGTAACCAGTATATTTATTCTCCAAATGTTTCAGCAAAATTACTTTGGCGAAGATAAATGCATCAGTAAGTAAGAAGAGGAAAATAACAAAGTAAATACAGAACACTTCAGGAAAATAACAGGGAGTTGCATCAGGAGAGCATTTCTCTCTTATTCAAATCGAGAAAAGCAGAGGTGAAGTTACGATCACCTTATTTTAAAATATTCTGATTATCTGATCATGTTCCGCATAATTTCTTCCTATGAAGTTAAGGCGAGTAAGAAGAATCCAAGTTTTCTGACAGAGAGCGAAAATTAAATCGTCTTGGTTTAATCACAAGGAGAGAAGGGAGCTAATACTAACAAACCAATATTCAAGCACTTTTAGAAACTAGTTAGTTCTACACAAAGAGAGACAACTAAATTAGTTGTTCAAGAAACAACAGTAATAATAACAGAAAACAACAATAATATTAATAACAGAAAGATAAATCTGGGAAATAGAGACAACCAAACCATATTGCAATAATAGCAAAATAAAATAAAAATGGAAAAAAAAATGACGCTGAATATGTAAATAATCTATTTCTAAGCTCGTTAGAGCTACAACAACAACAAAAATTGAAAACAAATAAAAAACTGTTGCAAACTTTTACTGACCAGCCACACGTATCCTTCACCATTCTTGAGAGAGAGAGAGAGAGAGAGAGAGAGAGAGAGAGAGAGAGATCTAAGACTGAAACTCCGTGAAAAATGCAAACTAAGGATAACAGCGAAACCATTCACCTGAGAGATAGAGAGAGAGAGAGAGAGAGAGAGAGAGAGAGAGAGGAGAGAGACAAAATCTAAGACTGAAACTCCGTGAAAAATACAAACTAAGGATAACACCGAAACCATTCACCCTGAGAGAGAGAGGAGAGAGAGAGAGAGAGAGAGAGAGAGAGAGAGAGAGAGAGAACGAGGAAGTCAAGTAGTTTATAAAAGACTAGTTTAAACTCCGGACACTTGTAAAGTGGTTTTAAAGAAGCTCTCCGTTCTGTGAGGGATGTTTGTTTGTACACGTTAGAAAACGCTCAGCTACTAGGCCAAGATTATTCTCTCTTCCTTTTTTCTAGTTTTCAAACTTGGAGTCTCATTTTCTTATTGTTTACACCTTTTGTTTATTTCAACTCTAAATTTACCAAACGAAGCTGTAAGTAGATTAATCTACAGTGATTGGAAAACTTTATTGCATTTACATTTTTGTTTACTAGAAAACAGTTTTGCACACTAGGGTGTGACAGTGAAATAAAAATTCTACTATATATATACATACATATGTAATATAATACGTGTGCATTACTTTCATATATAAATACATAAAATATATATACAGCATATATGTATGTAGTATATATATATATATATATATATATATATATATATATATATATATATATATAATATATATATATATATATATATATATATATATATATATATATATATTATATATATATATATATATATATATATATATATATATATATATATATATATATATATATATATACTCGTATATACACATATATAAAACATCACTGAGGCACTAGACTTTTCGATATTACGACAATGTGAAATGTGACAATATAGTTCATTTTTAACATTAGTAATATAACTTACTACTCTGATGCGGAATTGAAGAAAATCTTCAATGAAGAAGGGCAACTGACTTGCCGTATGTTCTTAAGACTGTAATAATAATATAGATATTCTAATGAATTAAAGGCGTAGCCTTAATAGAATGATGGCCTTGTTAATGGACTTCTCGCTATGGCCGTAACTGTGATGCTACGGGTACTTAAAGGAAAGAACAACATTTTTACGTCTCTCTCTCTCTCTCTCTCTCTCTCTCTCTCTCTCTCTCTCTCACACACACACACACACCACACACACACACACACACGTTAAACATAAACCAGACAAGAAATGGATGGAAACTAGAACTGAAGAGATACAACACATCCCATTGTAGTAACTTCTTTACATAAAAGATATGTGGCACGTGGAATAAACCGCCACCAGAAGTTGTATACAGCAGCAGTGTGGAAGCGTTTACAAGAAAGCTAGACAAAATCATTAGGACACTGTGAATGAACAGTAAAACCTGCTCCAAGAGATAAGTGAGCACACGATGTTTCCCCGGGAGGACTAATAAATGTCTTTGAGACATCCTAATCCTTGTAACTCTCTCCCTCTCTTTCCATGTGGACTTCAATCCGTAAAACCTAGGTTCGATCCCCAATTAGGCAGGCTTCCTTATAGTCCAGTGAAATAAATTGTATTCTTGTTTATCGACTATTCAATGTAAGTGGAGAGAGAGAGAGAGAGAGAGAGAGAGAGAGAGAGAGAGAGAGAGAGAGAGAAATCTTCAACACTGTAATTTCAAGCCTCAGAAAGGAAAGCGCAACATAACCTAAGTTCCAGAACACCACTTATGTCATCGTAAAATCAAAATATTTTTTTTTTACATTCTTAATATACCAATAGCCTATGGTGTAATTAACTGGGTCGGGAGATTTCCATCAGTTAAAATTTAATTTCATTTTTTTATTATCTGAGGTAAAGAATATGTCACCTCTGCCAAATATTGTTTTTTTTTTTCGTTTCTGAGTATTATGAAAATTATCATTGTGGAATATTCAGTCAGTCATTTTAAAATTCTATCTAGTTTTATTTATTGTCCAACGTACTGTCTTCTCGTTGATAAACGTTTTCTTATGAAAATTCTCTCTCTCTCTCTCTCTCTCTCTCTCTCTCTCTCTCTCTCTCTCTCAGTTGCTATCCCCCACCCCTCCAATCTCACCCAGCCTCTCTCTCTCTCTCTCTCTCTCTCTCTCTCTCTCTCTCTCTCCTGTTGGGCGACTTGAAACCCAAAGGTAAACGCAGAGCACAATAAACTTTCTAAAAAAACCAAGTTTGCATAGGGGGCAACAGTGCCATTCAAAATGACGGATCTCCCAAAGCGTAGACTTTTTTGACAACACAACACGGGAACCACCCGACAATGACTGCACAAGACACAACACAAACTATAACACGTTCCTCTTCAACTCTCGTCCCCAAAGCGTTTGTTCAGTAACTTGACCAATAAATGCCCGGTCGTGAGGCACTATTTCCAAATATTTCTTTCTATGGCGTTACATCGAGTGACTTTTATTAATATGAAATATACTGCAAAATATCTTTCAATCAGTGATTTCGTTTTCCTTGTTCGACTGCTTTCCCGGATCTACTATATACCTCTCTCTCTCCCTCTCTCTTTACTACTCGAGAGAGAGAGAGAGAGAGAGAGAGAGAGAGAGAGAGAGAGAGAGAGAGAGAGAGAGAGAGAGGGCAATTCACTTACTCCTCGTCCAAAAATTATCATGGGCCATAAAGGCCTTCCCATATGGTACAAGACATATAGGCAGAAAGTTCCACTGTTACCAGCAGCAGTTACATGGCCCAGTTCAGACGAGTTTTAGCTTTTCTACTTCTATAACTTTTATAATTTCTACTGGCAGTCACCCACACGCACAAAACACACATACAAACATACATGCACGCACACAATGAGAGAGAGAGAGAGAGCCAGACGCACAACACACACCTACACACATACAGAGAGAGAGAGAGAGAGAGAGAGTTTGCTCAGATATGAAAATAACTACCCTTGATTTTTCGAGTGGATTATGTATACACGAGCAAAAGGGAAGTAAATGTAATATTTCGCTGCATAAATTTGCTCTGAGAAAAAAGTTCTAAGTTCAAAGAAAACATTAAACAGAAAGTCATTTTGACAAGGGCAAAAATGAATCAGAAAAAAATTTCGTATAATGGTCACTCCTTCATATCAAAGAAAGACTAAGCTTAAAAGAAGCCAGATAAAAGAACTTAACATAATCACTGCGATAACGTAAAACCAAGTTAATCCGTATCATATATATATATATAATATATATATACACGTATGTATGTATATTATATCGTATATATGCACATATATGTATACGCATCTATCTATCTATCTGTCTATATATATATATATATATATATATATATATATATATATATATATATATATATATATATATATATATACTACATACACACATACATACATACATACATACATATATATATATATATATATATATATATATATATGTATATATAGACAGATAGTTAGATAGATAGATAGATACGTATACATATCTGTGTATATATACGTATATAATATACATATAGATACGTGTATATATATATAATAATATATATATATATATATATATATATATATATATATATAATATATATGAAATTCAAAATTAAACCCTAAACATTTCATTAATTCAGAGCTGTCTAAGTGTGAATAACCTGAAACTAAAAGGAAACTGCTAAGATTAGTGGCCCCTACCCTTACCAGGATTCGAACCTATTACATATTAGCTTGGACTGATGCTCATGTACAATAAGTTACTATCAGCATAGTTTCGAACGAAAAATACAGTTTCGAATCATTCTCAGAACTGAAGCAACTAATTCAAGTTAGGGGGCAAGTTATTTTCCAGTAAAGGGAATTCAACATACATATAATATGAATAAAGGTTTTGCCACAGAGGAAAATGAAAGGCGAGAGAGCCAAGACCTTCGGTCAAACCGAAAGTTCTTGGCTCTCTTGCCTTTCATTTTCCTCCATGGCAAAACCTTTCTTTATACACAGTATCACATTTTATATACATCGTGATCAAGTTATTCATACATGTAATATATATATATATATATATATATATATATATATATATATATATATATATATATATAAAATAATAAAAGGACGGCATTTAGACGGTGACCCAGACCCTCGGAAAATCTAACCCTTCTGCATTTACTTACCTCCCTGATTAACGTCTAACAAAAGAATCCCCCAAAAAAACAAAACGGGCGGCGTTACGAATCCCATGCCTGGACTGTGACCAATCTTACATCGGATTTACAGGAAAATTACTTCCCCAGAGATTAATACAACATAAACGGTCAGTTAGGTATGGACAACAGAACTCGGCTATCTTCAACCATATAAATGAACATAACCATAGAATAAAATGGAATTTGTCACGTATAATTTATAGCAGCAACTGCCGGTACAAGAGTCAATTGATTAAACAGAGGCAGGTAATGAACATCTCAAAAGGAGCATGGGATTCAGATATCACCGACAAGGTTTTCATTCAACCAGCGCTTAAGAAGATTAAAGGAAGATTATCAGCGGGAGTGACCTAAACTAGCTTACCTGTGGATGGACCTCTTGGTATAAATACAACCTCTTCTGTAACTTTTCTCATTCAGCTACCTGAAGAGGGAGACAGCAGTCTCTGAAATGTAGTGTTTTTCTCTCTATATTTTGGTGTTTTTATGGGCTCCTTTCATTAGATAAAATTTTGTTGTAACAGAACCTTTTACCAGTCATATATGATATATATATATATATATATATATATATATATATATATATATATATATATATATATATATATTAGCCCTACGCCACACGTTCCACGAATAAGAACGGCTTTTCGTATGTTACAAATGGATGGAGTGGAAGAGTGTGATAGAATCGATAGGACTGGTGCAGGAAGAATGGCGAGAATGTATTGTGCAAAAGAAAAATGTTCCCAGATTGATTAGTTATTTCCCTTCCGAAAACAGAAAGAAAAAAAAAAGAGAGGAAAAGAGTGATGAGATCGTTGAACATGTTTTTCTTTTTTGTTCTTGCCAGGTTCTTGATTGGATCTGTAATGAGCAGGAATTACTACAAAAAGAAAGAGCGGGCTTGGGTGTAATTTCTCAAGTTAATGGAAGTAGGGTGCGATTGGCAAATAGTAATTAATGCTGAAACGTCTGGCGGATTGAAAATGTGACAAGAGCAGTTGATCATTCATCATGGTAATTCTGATGATGTAAATAACATGTAAATGAATAACAAGTTTAATCATATTGGGAAGAATTAATAGGACTTATGCAAATCTCAGGCATAAGGAAGATAAACAAGACATAGAAGGATCTGTGAGCCGAGATAAAGTTTTGTAAGTAAAATAAGTTTAATTTCAAAGATGAAATCAGTGAATAAGTTAAATTTCAATAACCTACATCGGAAGCTAATATGGCGTGTTGAAGGTACAAAAGTGATTTTTGAGTATGTTGCTGCTCGTAACAAGTAACGTGATTTTGAAATGGTATCGACATGAAGGGAATGATTCTGAACATGAACAAGAACTAAAACCTTCTGGAAATGAACAAGAGATTGAAGTTGAAGGCGCCGAGCAGCAGAAATGAAGAGGTGAAATTCAGCATTGTGACTCTAAAGGCATTCATGAAGTTGAAGGTGAGGAAGTCATCTGATGCCGCGATTTATCTGGGAGAATATAATGAAGAATAAAGGGCCAAATGTGTCCAGCACCAATCTACCTTGAAAAAGTTGTAAGGTAGCTGTTAACCAAAGAAATATTTTCTGACCAAGTAACGAGTAAGCATTCATTACCGGCACTGCATTCTGTCTCACTTTGTATTTGCGCTCTATTGCATAACCTCAACTATGAAACACTCATTCACTAATGGGAAAGATGCTTGAAGGACAGTAGTCACTAACTTATTCACTACAGTTAGTTTGTATCGGTATGTTTAAGTAGGTTACACACACGTGTATACACAAAAGCATAAGCACACATACTGAAGCATATACTACATAAGCTTCCAGATCAACTTGCACGGAGTCTAGTGGGCTGGCAGCTATCTAGGCCCAGAGTGGCAGAGTTCGATTTCCGAGCAAAGCGGGACGTTAAAGTACTTTCTGGGATCGTGGCCAGGGTGGAGAGGGCCATGGGTTGAGAGAGAGAGAGAGAGAGAGAGAGAGAGAGAGAGAGAGAGAGAGAGAGAGTCATCTTCAAGAAACGAGACGATAAAAGCATAACAGAAATTCACGTGATCTTTTTACAGCATAAAGCCACGTCCGCAATATATATCTATCTTTAGACAAAGCCTTTTGGCACAATCCATCTTAATATAAAACGTGCACTCTCTCTCTCTCTCTCTCTCTCTCTCTCTCCGTCTCGCTCTCTCTCTCTCTCTCCTGCGTTATGCCTTTTCATCTTATGATCTCTTGATCTCTTTTACGCGCTACGGCTCGTAAGGCCATTCAAGGAGTGTTTTCCGTTTATGGCTCGCCTTTATTCCGCCGGGTTTGTACGCCTATACAGTGTTCCTTCGACGGCCAAAAAAAAATTGCTCGCTTTTTCAAAGGATATTCTGGATTAAACTATAACCCTCAAGCTCTAATGAAGGGTACGCACTGTTTACGTATGACTGTATCGCTGGATTATAGATGGGTGGTGGATGTTGGGGCGGGAGGGAGGAATGGGGGTGGGGGGGGGTGGGGGGGGGGGGGGGGCCTACATAAACTCCCCAATCTATACAAAACTTTGAGGCATTGTTAAGCTGGAACTACCTCAAGGGTACTACAGAAAGCTCTGTTTGCTGATGTAAGTAAACATGAGATGAATAACAGAAAAGCTTATTGACAGTTGTGTGTTTGTTTGTGTTCATTAGACCCGGTACTTGGTGAAATATAAGATGCCTGTATTCCCATTATTCCTACAAAAGATTCGAGCCATATTTTATTAATGAATGTGACAGCAACCACTTTGTGTTTTTGGAACTAGCCCATGGAAACGGTTCAGTGATGATAAACGTTCAGTACAACACGTTGATATAATATATATATATATATATATATATATATATATATATTATATATATATATATATATATATATATAAATCAGACTCGGTAAAAATAACAGTTATAAAAAAAATATTATAAAAATCTTAAAGTCTAAATAAAGAAAAATAAAATAAAAGTGAAGAATGCTTAAATCAGTACCTATCACTATTGGGGTTAAAAACTGATCGACGTTCTCTCGTTTGCAGAGTGGGCCAGAGCAATAATGTTTTGGACAAAATTAGTTTTTACTTCCACATCCAATCATTATTTATCATTTTCATTTATAAATGTTTATAGTATTGAATATTTAGAATAATATTCAATAATATAAGTTATATGCTTACCCATTTTGTGTGTGTTTTACGTAAAATATAGTGTTAGAACTATGTAACAATTACATTTGATACCTTTATTCAAAGCAGGAAAGAATAGAGTATTTCAAAGAAATGCGGTCTTTATATCTTTGTACAATATAATTCACTTTAATGAACGTAAAGAATACCATTTTGGGTATACTATTATACATTAGTAATAAGAAAATAGGAATAAAAGGATTTAATTCATTTTAAAAAGATCTAAAATAACAAGTAACTTTAACTCGCATAAAGACTACATGATACAAATCGAAGAGTAATTTTTGCTTTCCTCAGTAGTTCAGTGTTTGCAGGTCAGTCTACTTTTCTTGGGGAACTTCCCAAGGGATTAGATGAACAAAGTCATCTTTTCCTCAAGTCTTCATTTGTCTTTATTCGTAATGTTTCCTTTGTGAAAGATTCCCTAAACTCCTTGAATTCTTTATTGTTCGCTTCTTGTGCTTCCTCATATTATATGCCAATTGGTAGATTGAAGTTACGTATCACTGAAGCACCATGAACTAATAACCGAATCAAGCTTTGGGGCATGTAGTAACAGTTATATTTTTGTAAATAAAATTTGACAATGTTAAAAAACATTCTGAATTATTTGCATCGTTATCAAAGCCACATGACATTGTTGATAAAATCACAAAGTTTATAAACAATGGATTGATCTAGGCCAATCATTTCGGATGCAATTTCTGTATTGAAAAACCTGCGAGTATATTTCCCTCATTAGATGGACCAAAACCATCACCTACTTCATCACGAAGACTTTTTTTTAATCAATTCCTTCCTCTTATTTACTCATTTCTTCTTAGAAGTACGTGCTTGCCATTTCTGTATATCTATTTTGTAAAATATATGTAAGCAAAATTCCACGCACCTAATCCTTACGTGAAGGATAGATCAGCCGTGTTTCACTGCTTCTTGACTTGAAGGACGGGTCTTGCCTTCGATGTTATTTAGGATTTTAGGAGACTCCACATGCAGAACACTACTGTATCGAATTTGTAACGATTGATAGTACTGTGCCCCTTTTCCATCAATCATGGTTAAACTTACATTGCAGCGAACCATTAAATCACCGGAGATTTCAGTAGGTCGAAAGTTTGAAATACAATTCTCTATAACCTGTTCTTCACCAACTAACGCTTGTCTAGTTTCTTTCGAAAACTTGAATGTAACTGGTCGACAAAAGAGTGGTGATGATGGCTCTGTTTTTCCAGATGACAACCTTGTTTTCAGGATCCATAAAGTTACATTTAGCTCAATTGGAACCATGTATGTTATAAAAAGGCTATTCTACCCCAAGAGTTCCTTATGCAATGGCTCCATGTCTTTCCTATTTTACAGGTTCGAAATATTTTCCTGCCATAAACCAAGCAAACCCTTTGAACAGCTTTGAAATCCAGAACTCATAGCAACCCAGCCACCTCCAGCTTTTTAGGCCCCAAACCCATTAAACACCATGTATGAAGATGATGAAGTACTCGTTGGGCAACTAACCTCATGGCGTTCGTTACAAAGATTCGTTGGTTGGTTGAATGTCGCATGATGGCTGATAAGGGAGTCAGCGCTTCGGTTATTATTGCCCACAAACGCTCGAAGTGCAAACTGGAGCAAAGAGAACAAGTATTTTCACTTTCTACACAAGTTCTAGTTGAATCAAATCCATAAGAGATATGAAGTAAATGCATGCAAAAAAAATGCCGCATACTTGTTTTAGTTAAAAAAAAAACATTTCACGTATTTTTGTATATATCAATAAAACAAGGATTATTTGCATATTATACACAATATACTCTTCTAAAATACGGACCTGATATCACAGATGTTACATGCACACAAATCTGATGTAGACTAATCACTAATCATACATACTGGGAGAGAACGTATTTAGCCGACTTCTTAGGTCTAAAAACCATAGCACCAGTCAATCTCTTACTCCCTACATAATAACACAATATATGGTTCCCTTTCTAAAAATCATTTTTATTTCCGTTTTTCATATAATTTCGAATAACTAAAAATTTTTTATGATTTTTATTCACCTCCTGGCCTACTGTGGTTTTGAAGGGAGCCCGTCAACTATGCTATAAGCTAAGGTGACCACATTTCCGAGACAAAATCCGGGGACATTTTCGGATCAGAGGCGTAAAAACCTCCAAAACATGACGTGCTTTTGTCATTGAAAAACTAAAACGGGGACACTGCTCTTACCATTCATAAAACAGCATTCAAAAGTTTCTCTCACCCCATTTATCCAAAATTGCAAAGGAATTGAATAAAAATTAAATTGATTAACAATGAGTTTTCTTTCTCTGATCACAGTAGCTGAGATAAAAAAAAATCAGCTGCAAAAAATAGGTATCAGCCAGACAATTCACCCAAACTAAGGCCTTCCCCTTATTCCTGGCATTCTAAAATAGTGTAAATAAGAGGTCATAATGATCATAATCAAAAGGAACAGTGTTATTTACGCTTTTTCAGTGCCAGAACATTTCCACAGCTTTGTTTATAATATAAACAAAACTGTGGAAGTGAACTGGCCATTTAATGGGAGCACAAACTGCTCAATTGTTAACGATTCCAAAATGGAGAGAGAACCATACAGTCATTGGGTGCTTGGGCAACGATGTGGAAACCTTATGAAAATGAGGTTTCACACTTATTGCAATGTTCTCGTATGCTAGAAAAATTCTTTGGTTTTCAACGTACATTCCAATTTTACATTTCGGGCAAGTAACGCAATAAACCATCAAAGTCGGAAGCTTATCTTTGTTGGGGAACGAAGAACCCCGGGTAATAGGATTCTTGGTTATTCATTTAAGATTCAGAGACGGGAAAGTATTCTGAATAATTTTTTGTATTTGTAGCTTAAATGTGTTGAAATGATTAAAGAAACGGAGCCATGCATGACTAATTTAGGTACGTCCGGTACAGGTTAACATGGCTGAAATTTATTATATAACTTATTCACATATTCAAAGAATAAAGGTGAAGGATACGAATTGTATTGGGAAAAACTGGAGTAAAAATTGTGGAAGTTATGCCAGCTGCAAGGTATAAGCACTGTGTAACAGCGTAGAAATGCTATTTAATTTAAATGTTAGGGAACAACAGCTGGCTCGTATTAAAAAACCATGTTCCGTCATTGAGATCAAAACATCTAAAAGAACCAAGCTGATTGACACGCCCATGCTCAATTGAGAATTGTATATTAGGATGTAGGCCAGGCAATTAATATATTCTAAAAAATGTTTTGGTTGCTTCTCGGTATCTAAATAGAGCAATAGTGTAATCCACATATCGCTTATAAAAGAGAGGACGATACGATGAGGGACACCCATCCAGCGTCTGCTCCTAAAAAGAGCACATAGAATCGTTAGTTTTAACGGGGCCAAATGGACACCCCATCGAAACACAAACTTGTTTAAATATTTTATTGTTAAAAATAAAAGCGAGTGTTCTGCACGGCAATTTCCAGACGTTTTTAAAACTGATCCTCATCAACCATGATGAAAACAATTTTTTCATCATCAAAGATCTAATCTAAGATAAAGTCAACCGTCGCCTGCAACGGTATGTTCGTAAAAACAGATGTGACATCCAAACTCACCATATATAAATCAACATACAGTGGTAAAATATCAGGTACAAGGTTAGCCGATTTGAATAAAATATTTATTTGTAAATAATGAATATGTTTTACTCAATTATTACACCGTGTTTATATGTTATGTTCCAGATGGAATAACTTTCACGGCGATAATGAATTTTTACTCCAGGTTTTAAAGAATAATTCGTATCCTCCAACCATATTCTTTAAATATGTGAATAAGTTCTTATGTAATAAATTTTAGCCATGTCAACCTATACAGGACGTATCTAAATTGGTCATGTGTGGCTTTATTTCTTTTATTCATTCCAGCACATTTAAGCTACAAATACAAAAAGGTTATTCAGGGTTCTTCGTTCTCTCACAAAGAAAAACTTCCGAATTTGATACGATCTTTGGTGGTTTATTAACTTACTTGCCCGAAATGTAAAATAGGGATGTGCTTTGAAAAACAAAGAATTTTTCTAGCATACGAGAACATTGCGATAAACGCAGAAACTCATCATATACGGATTTCCACGTCGCTGCCCAAGCACCCAATGATTATATTATTCTCCCTCCGTTTTGGAATCGTTAACAATTAAGCAGCTTGTGCCCCCGTTAAATGGTCAGACCTCTTCCACCGTTCTGTATATACGCAGCATAGTGGACGGCCTCCCTTCCAAACGGGAGAACGTCGATCAGATTTTAACTCCAATAGACACAAGTACTGATTTAAACATTCTTCACTTTTAACTTTTATCTTTTTATTTAGACTAAGATTTTAATATTTTATTACTTGTATAACTTATTTTCAATGAGTCTGGTTTTAAATTGTAAATTTTTAATTATTTACAGACCTGTGGATGTGACTTAACGTCTCGAAAATTTGGAAAATAGATGTATAATGCTACGCTGGCTTCCTTCAATCCTATTCCTACTGAATCTCCTGCGTACCAGATGCCCTACCCTTCCTGTATATATACATATATATATATATATATATATATATAATATATATATATATATATATATATATATATATTTATCTATTTATATATTTATATATATATATTTACACATATATATATCTATATATATATATATATATATATATATTTATGTATTTATATATTTATATATTTATATTTGTATATACATATATATCTATATCTATATCTATATATATCATATATATATCTATAGCTATATATATACATATATATATATATATATATATATATATATATAGATATAGATATATATATATATATATATATATATATATATATATATATATATATATATATGTATATATATATATATATATATATATATCTATATCTATATCTATATATATATATATATAGCTATCTATATATATATATATAATATATATATATCTATCTATATTTATATTTTATTATAATATATATATATATATATATATATAGATATAGATTATAGATATTTCAACAATTACTGTAGACGTGTGACGATCATATATGCATACAGCCAGGAGAAGGGTGAGATGAAATGACTTGAACCGAGCGCTTTCATTTATTTCTACACCTCATCAGGGTTCAGGTACAAGTTCCAAGAAAACAAATAGAGTCACAAGAAGACTTCGTGGCAAGACGAATGATGCTAAAAAACAAATAACGCTAATAACTACAAGACAGTCCTAATACTTAATAGCCTACTTGCTTTGGAATACCCTTCGTTAAAATTTCATCAACTTTGTACAAACCTAGGCTGATATTCAATAAATTATCAGTCTTGTTTAATTATACATGATTCTATTAAATTTCTTTTCACAAAATCTTTGCAAAACATAATTTGCTTGGAGTCTGTCCAGTTAATACCATGATCACTATTATTCATGTGTACAAATAATACATTTGACATATTACCAGTTCTTACATTATATTTGTGCTGTTTTAATCGAACTGCCAATGTCTTTCCACTTTGTCCTACGTAGGGTTTATTACAGTTTTTACACGGAATCTTATAAATACAACCTGTTCCATTTCCAGGTGAATTTCTGATTAGCAAGTTTCTAATAGTCCCTAGCGTATTGAACACAACATTAATACCTAGTCGCTTGACTTGTCTCGGGATGTTATTAAAGCAAGTATAAAAAGGAAGCACTAAAAGATTTTTGCTTTCAAACTTTTCAGTTTTTGTCAATCCATAAAACGTTTTTCGTGCCTTACAAAAGGTGTTTGCAATAAAACTTTTTGGGTACCTCAAATTGCCAGCAATTTCACGTATCTTGTCAATTTCTTGATCTAAAAATTCCGGGCTGCTGACCCGCAGGGCCCTTAAAAACATAGCAGAAAAAACAGCAGTGTTAGTTCTAAAAGGATGGTTTGAATAAAAATGTACATAAGAACAGATATTTGTGGGTTTCCTATAAACAGAAAATTTCTATCAGATCTATGTACCAAAACTTCTAAAAATGGTAATTTTCCTTCTTCTTCCCTCTCAAGGGTGAACTTTGTGGAAGGCACTAGTGCATTTAGTCTACTACGAAATTTGTTTACGTTCCTTTTCACTGGCCATGAACAAAAAGATGTCATCCACATACCTTATCCATAACACACCTCTTGGTGATAAGTTCTGTAAATATTTTCTTTCAAAAAACTTCATATATAGATTGCTAAGTATAAGAGAAAGAGGATTTCCCATGGCCATACCGAATTTCTGTTCATAATAATTACCATTACAAGTAAACTTGCAACTTCTGATACACAATTTTATAAGTTCTATTAAAGTTTTGTGTGGCAATATGAACACGTTTTTTCATCTCATCCTCTTGAAACTCTAACAGGTCGTCTATTGGCACCTTTGTAAGAAGAGAAGTAACGTCGAAACTCACCATTATAAAGTCATAATTTGGGTTAAAATTATTAAAATCTACATTACTTTTCAAGAGAACATCCCGAGACCGTCCCCACTAGTGGTGTAAGTACTTCAACAAGCCATTTTGATAGTTTATATGCAAAAGAACCAACAGAGCTTATAATAGGTCTTACTGGATTGCCTTGTTTATGCGTTTTTATAGTACCCTACAAATAAGGAGTTGGACAAATAGTTGGAAATTTTTGTGCTAAATCCTTATGGTTATACAGGAGTTTCTTAATATTCCTGTTAAACTGAGCATTATCGTTTGCTAAAGTATTGTTTCTCAGTCGAATATAGGTAGTATGATCGTCTAACAGTTCGTACATTTTTCTGTCATATTCAGTTTTATCTAATATAACCAGAGCACTTCATTTATCTGCTTTCGTGACGTGGAGAGTGTTGTCTGTCTTAATTTTCTTGTAAGATTCAAAAATC
>NC_087201.1:88339686-88344686 GCF_015104395.2 Macrobrachium nipponense
CCGCTTTGGTGCCAGTAATGTCTTGACCAACTCCTCACAGTATTCTTTTCCAGATAGTAAGCCATATGTATAACAAAATGAGGTATTGTAAATTTGCAGAGTTTATTTAGTCACTAGGTCTATCAGGCAGAACCAACCTAGTTTCATTTAAGCCCTTCCCACCCCAACCCCTTTGGTGCCCTTTGGTGCTAATGATGCCTTACCCCGTTAGTCATATGTATACCAGGTTTGGTTGAAATTACTCATTGCATTTCAGAGCTATATTGTAACAGACACACAAACCCTTTTATATATACATATATATATATATATATATATATAATATATATATATAAATATATATATATATATATATATAATTATATATACTATAATATATAAATATATATATAAAATATATATATAAATATATATATATATATTATATATATATATATAGAAAATATATATATATATATTATATATAATTATATATATATATATATACAGTAAATATATATAATATATAGATATTAGTATATATATATATATATATATATATATATTATATATATATATATATATATATATATATATATATATATATATATGTACGTTTCCCTGGCAGTTAATGCAAAAAGAGGTGAGCTGGACTGAGAACAAAACAGGGTACTATTCGGTAACATTATAGTCTCTTAAGCCGATTGCGCAGATTCGTGATATCGGAGCGCGGCAACAGGGCAACTGACATGTTACTTCGGGATGTACAGTGGATAAACAAAAAAACAAAACAAAAAAATGTATTTTTGTCACGATTAAAGTGAAAGGATAGAGAGAGCGATTTCTTGCCTTCATAAATAGTGACTGCCGCACCTTTGTAAAAAGAGATAACTTCACAATGGAGAGAAGCGGGAAAGTGTTATAAATCACTATATTTACGGGTATTCTATATCTTATGTAGAATATGTCAAAAATACTTCCTGTTTCAAACAATAATCGTGCAGTTTCAAGATATCTTATTATCTAATCAACCTTACTTCACAAATACGATGAATTTATAAACATTTCAATATATATATATATATATATATATATATATATATATATATATATATATATATATATATATATAATACTATATACGATTCACTTAAACCGATGAAATTTTCATAACCATATTTATCGTAATGAGCAATTTGGCGTTATGTTATCCTAACAGTTACCAATCAATTACCAGGAGCTAGACCTTGGGTGAACCCAATTAAATTCTGATCAGACGACTTTATTTAATTAAACAGTAACATTACCGTGGCACGTATTCTTAATTCCCTTTTCGTCATGCCATTAACCTATGACGGATAAAACATGAAAACTGCGAGCGTCGGAGCTGTATTACCTTGTGAAGAAGTTGTCTACGGCAATGGTAGTGGATGTCCAGTATAAACATTCACAACACTAAAACAAGGAGACTCGCGGAATTCTTTTGTTGTCTTTACTCATAACTAAGACTGCGAAGTATCCACGCGCTTCTCGACGCACCCCATTGAAAGGGAGACTAGTTAGAATATGACGTAAAGATTCATGGCAACCAATAAGCAGCGACTCTAGTCAGAGGGAAGTGTAAGTACTGTGGGTCAAGTTATCAGAAACAAGACGGACAATAGTTGAAAAATTCTCATTCTCTTGTACACTGTTTCACTGCGTTCACTGCTAAGGATACCATTTTCACATAGAACAAATTTTCGGTTTTCCAAGGCATTCCCTCCTAGTAGGCAGAGTGATGTCTAACGTAGAAGTAAGTTATGAACGATAGACATCCACAGCTCTGTGACAGAGTACTGCCGGGTACTGTACTGTTAACTTGGTAATCAAACGACTCATTTGAAGTCATTGTGCGCTTTCACACCAATGGTTCGTTTCTTATTTTCATCTCAGTTAATATAACAAAATAATTCCACGACTAAAGTGTCAAGCGAATTTAAGAGGTCAATTACAAGAAGCAACTACAAGAAGTACTTGATGTTATTCGTCAAAATCAATGAGTTCTCTCTGGGTAATTAAATCATCTTTTCCTCTTGACAAAAATTTATGAATTGTTTTAGGGTAAATAAATATTATAACAAATCGCAAAAAAAAAAAAAAAAAAAAAAAAAAAAAAAAAAAAAAAAAAAAACGCACCGAGATGTGATAAATAAGGAGTAATGATCTCTTCGTGTTTTTTTCCACCCAGTGGCAGGGGTGTAAGAATACTACCACCGTAGGTCCTGCATGTCGTAAAAACGACTAAAAGGACAGCTGCTGCCTTGCAGTCTTATTCTTTTTAGTAAAAGGCTAGGCACACCGCCAATAACTGGAAACTGCTGCCTTACAGTCTTAATTTTTAGTGAAAGGCTAGGCCCAACACCAATAACTGTGGAAGCTGCTGCCTTGCAGGTGGACTTTTTAGTCAAAGGCGAGGCCCACAGCCATTACCTGTGGTTGGTGACAGCAAGGGCATGCGATCATAAAACCCCCTTTGCCAAACAATTAACCATGCCGGATGTTGTAAGGATAGGCGCATCAGGCAACCAACAACCCCTTAGTGTAAGCATTAACGGTGGGAAAGAAAAAAAAAAAATTAAAACAATGAAATATTGGGACCGATTTTCATAATGATGTATGAAACGTATTATCGTAACTGATTATTAGCTCATCGTGCACACACTCACACACACACACACACACACATACATATATATATATATATATATATATATATATATATATATATATATCTATATATATGTATATATATATATATATATAAATATATATATATATATATATATATATATATATGTATGTATGTATGTATGTATAGATACATATGGATACAATATGCGGTTAAAGGCGCTTCACTGTACGTCCTGATTTCTGAGTTCTAGGTCCGCGCCCGGAAGTCGACGAAATTATTATCAACTAAAAAATTCCCCTTCAGTTAACATATATAAAATATATTAATTCTGAGGTTAGAGTGAATTAGATATTAAATGACATTTGTAGCTTAATGCGTATATTTGAATCACGGTGATGTGATCAGGCTCATATATAATATAATATATATATAATAATAATAATATGATATATATATACATATATATATATATATATATATATTCACATATATACATATATACATATATATATATATATATATATATATATATATGATATATACATACATATATTCATATTATATATTATTATATATTATATATATATATATATATACACACACATATATATATATATATATATATATATACACACACACATATAGTGTATATATATATACATACATATATATATATGGATATATATATATATAATATATTATATATTAGCCTGATCACATCACCGTGATTCAAATATACGCATTAAGCTACAAATATCCTTTAATATCTAATTCGCTCTACCTCAGAATTAATATATTTTCATATATGTTAACTGAAGGGAAATTTCTAGGTGATAATAATTTCGTCGACTCCCGGGCACGAACCTAGAACTCAGAAAATCAGGGACCATATCTATTATATATATATATATATATAAATATATTATTATATATATATATATATATATATATATATACATATATATATATATATACATACATATATAAGATATGTATAGTATATATATATATATATATATTTATATATTAGCCTGATCACATCACCGTGATTCAAAATATACGCATTAAGCTACAAATATCCTTTAATATCTAATTCGCTCTACCTCAGAATTAATATATTTTCATATATGTTAACTGAAGGGAAATTTCTAGGTGATAATAATTTCGTCGACTCCCGGGCACGAACCTAGAACTCAGAAATCAGGACGTAAAGTGAAGCGCCTTTAACCGCCATATGTATCCATATGTATCTATACATACATTCATACATACTATATAAATATATATATATATACATATATATATATATATATATCTATATATATATATATAATATATATGTGTGTGTGTGTGTGTGTGTTGTGTGTTTGTGTGTGAGTGTAAGTGCACGATGAGATAATAATTAGTCACGATAATAATAAATGCAAAGAGTAAAATGGTTAGTAACAGATGATTAGCCTTCTTATCAATATTTTTCTATCATTAACTTTTTAAGCTAAATAAAATTCACAGATCATGGAAATGGAACTCATGGTGAGAGCAAATTCTCTGAAGAGCTGTTTTTAATTCTACTAAAAAATATTCACACATTCGGTTATAACAATTTTCAGTTACAATCTGTCCTAGTTGGCATATTGTTAATAAATAATATATATATATAATATATATATATATATATATATATATATATATAACATATGCATATATATGTATAATATAAACATAAAGGGTATGGCGCTATGGCAATTGCAAGTTGAAAATCCCTTAGAGTATGAGCGAAGGATCTTGTAAATATGTATATATATATTCTATATATATATAATATATATATATATCTATATATTATATATATATAGTATATATATATACACACACAAGATCCTTCGCTCATACTCTAAGGCATTTTCAACTTGCAATTGCCTTAGCGCTATACCCTTTAAGTATTTAGCTTAAAAAGTTAATGATAGAAAAATATTGATAAAAAGGCTAATCATCTGTTACTGACCATTTTACTCTGCATTTATATACAATAGTTTTCAAAACGTCATATGATGAATTTATTCGTACATTTAACAAAACTTTTCCCTTGATCATATATCGAAAAACTGTTTCTAAAATCGTGGCACAACATTACTCATCTGTATAAAGATATAATCTCAAATACGGATATTATGTAGTTTAAATTTACTTGTATCTATCCGACGATTATAACTATATTCAATACGAAATATATTTATATACTGAAAAGTTTCATATTTACCTTGTTAGTGGACATAAAAAATCCGAGTCATTTTTCCTTAGCTTTATACTTTTTTAGTGATACTGCAAAACGTGAACAAAAGTTTTG
>NC_087201.1:88354686-88414686 GCF_015104395.2 Macrobrachium nipponense
CTCTGAAATATAGTACTTTTTTCTCTATATTTTGGTGTTTTTATGGGCTCCTTTTATTAGATAATTATATACTATATAATATATATATAGATATATACATATATATATATATATATTATTTATATAATATATATAAGATGTATCGAGATATACTCTACTCCTTCTCTATCGATTTCACTCTACCTTAAGACTAGCTTAAACCCGAAGGGAAGTGTATATATAAGTGTAACTTTTTAGGCCCCTTTCTAGGAAGGAAACTCAGCCACAGACAACCATAAAGGGATTTGAAATCTGCCTCTGCAGAAGCTATAACGAAGCGACCCTGGCCTCTGTCTGAGTGCTGTTAGTTTCTGACAAACGCCAACAAACAACCATATTATGTTACTCTTCATGCGCACAACTGAGTACACACAGTGGTGATCGATGGAAACATTCCTTTATTCACTCCACTTTCAGACTTACAACCCTATAAGTATTCCTGGGGCATAAGTTGAGCATACACCATGAGCAGTGACGATCGATGGAACCACTTATTCATTTACTCCATATGCTAACCAACAACCATAATGTACTGCTCAAGAACCAAAATGACCGCATACCATGAGCAGTGGTGTGGAACTATTCATTTATTAACCATACTTTCAAACTCACGACATATGCACCAAAATCCTGATAGCTCAGCTGGGATCAATTCCATCCGCATATGCTGAACTTGGTCTTCCAGACTTCTTATCACGGCACGCTCATTTACATACATTATGACCACAAGTTTGATCGTTAGTCTGGATACTGATTCAATTTCGTGATAGGATTGAGGTGGGCTTTATCTTCATATATCTTCAGAGTGACGCAATTAAGTTACCGTTACCTTAAACGCAGAGGGCGCTATACTACGGTCAGTCTTTATTTTCTGTGATGCTGAGACTATTTTGATTTAATACGTGTGCTTCTACTGTCTGATGACCTAAAGTGCCATTGACTCAGTCACTAACCTCAATTATGGATGAAATATTAGCTGAGATAGGGCCCAAGAGAACACCAATATATAAGATTTCCTTGCAAGCTGGAAAAAGAGGTTATCAGAGGTAACAGAAGAAACATTTCATTGCAGTATTATTTTTAAAGAGTAATCGTCGTTTCTGTAACTGATAAAGACTTTACATTCACATTACAATATTCACAGAAAACATCGGAATAATTTTTCTCAGCAGCCTCATTCATAACTTAAAGTAAGTATGGGGAACTCTTCTTTATAATTCACTACAGGGAAAAACATAACAGGAGACCAGAAAGAGCTGAACTTATAACGAACATAAAAAATTATTGACCATGCACCGGACCGGAAACGCCTACGTTATCTTGAAGCATTACACATATTAGAGAAAAAACCGACTATCAACACGGTAAAAGAAACAGAATTTCTTGCTACCATCATAAGAAGAAATAGCACAAGAAACCAACCGACTCCGTATACCGTCACGAGAGAGAGAGGAGAGATCGAGGGGGGGAGAGACAGAGAGAGAGAGAGAGAGAGAGAGAGAGATGAGAAAGAGAGAGAGAGGAACAAGCAGAGAGAGAAATAGAAAGAGAGAGAGAGAGAGGAACAAGCAGAGAGAGAAAGAGAGAGAGTGAGAAGGAGCGAACGAGAGAGAGAGAGAGAGAGAGAGAGAGAGAGAGTAAGAGAGAGAGAAAGAGAGGAAGAAGCAGAGAGAGAAAGCGGGAGAGAACGAGCGGAAGATCTGTCAACTGGACAGCCTGCAGCAGTACCTGCCGCCCAAGAGGTGGGTACCCCAACCAACACCCAACCGACGCTAATAACTCCAGCCAGACCACGCAGATCTGAACGCCTCAGGGAGAGATTTCGTTACCATCCAAAGACCAATTAAAATCCATGCTCACCGACCCGCCCACCGATTATACACGACCTTGCATGCTATAAATACTTGTAAAACGTATCTTAATTCAGTTTACTGTAAACTCTCATAGAGGACTGCCTGTGCGCTGTCGACACGTTAGAGGAATAAACCTAAGACAAATGAAAATCTTTACATGTCCTTAGGATACTTAATACACCAGCTACATGCTGACGAGAAAAAGATAATAAGAGAATTGAGAATATTCTATATAAATTCAATGCCGTTGAAACAGCTATTGTATTCAATAATAATAATAATAATAAATCATGGTGATGAGATCTGACTTGAGTAAACTGAAAGAGATGGCAGAAAAAAGGCTAAGAAGCAAGAAAACAAGGGAGGAACTGAACGAGAAATACAAAGTACAGGAGAGGGGACTAAACAACACAATAGAAGATGTAAAACAGAGGCTTATGGCCAAAGCACATAAGATCCAACGATGAACAGGAATAAGGGATACCAACAGAACAAACTATTTGGAACCAACCAGAAAAGACTATACAGCCAACTAAGAGGGGAAGAGAACCACCAAGAAATTCCTGAAGCCGAACCAAGTAAGAGACTGGGAAAACATCTGGAGCAATCCGGTATCACACAACAAACATGCAACATGGCTCCAGGAAGTCAAGGCTGAGGAAACAGGGAGAATAAAACAAAGATTCACTGACATCACGACAGACACAATCAGACACCAACTAAAGAAAATGCCAAACTGGAAAGCCCCAGGTCCTGATGAAGTCCATGGATACTGGCTCAAAAACTTCAAGGCCCTACACCCAAGAATAGCAGAACAACTCCAGCATTGTATCACAAATCACCATGCGCCCAAATGGATGACCACAGGAATAGAACATTCCCTTAGTCCAGAAAGACAAGAGTAAGGGAAATATAGCCAGTAACTACAGGCCTATCACCTGCCTACCAATAATGTGGAAGTTACTAACAGTTA
Source organism: Macrobrachium nipponense (assembly GCF_015104395.2). Taxonomy (NCBI): domain Eukaryota; kingdom Metazoa; phylum Arthropoda; class Malacostraca; order Decapoda; family Palaemonidae; genus Macrobrachium; species Macrobrachium nipponense. Next base: position 88,357,552 of record NC_087201.1, read on the forward strand.
TCATCAGCAAAAGGCTATACAACTACCTAGAGGATACAAATACTATCTCCCACCAACAGAAAGGCTGCAGAAGGAAGTGTAGGGGCACAAAAGACCAGCTCCTGATAGAGAAAATGGTAATGAAGAACAGTAAGAGAAGGAAAACCAACCTAAGCATGGCATGCATAGACTATAAGAAAGCCTTCGACATGGTACCACACACATGGCTAATAGAATGCCTGAAAATATATGGGGCAGAGGAAAACACCATCAGCTTCCTCAAAAATACAATGCGCAACTGGAATACAATAATTACAAGCTCTGGAATAAGACTAGCAGAGGTTAATATCAGGAGAGGGATCTTCCAGGGCGACTCACTGTCCCCACTACTATTCGTAGTAGCCATGATTCCCATGACAAAAGTACTGCAGAACATGGATGCTGGATACCAACTCAAGAAAAGAGGCAACAGAATTAACCATCTGATGTTCATGGACGACATCGCCTTAGTCAACATACAAAAGGGCAAAGTAACAAGGACTGAAGGGATAAAGCTACCAGATGGGAACAACATCAAACACATAGATGAGACGGGGTACAAATACCTGGGAATAATGGATGGAGGGGATATTAAACATTAAGCGATGAAGGACACGATCAGGAAAGAATATATGCAGACTCAAGGCGATACTCAAGTCAAAACTCAATGCCAGAAATATGATAAATACCATAAACACATGGGCAGTGCCAGTAATCAGATACAACGCAGGAATAGTGGAATGGACGAAGGCAGAACTTCGAAGCATAGACCAGAAAACGAGGAAACATATGACAATACACAAAGCACTACACCCAAGAGCAAATACGGACAGAATATACATAACACGAAAGGAAGGAGGGAGGGGACTACTAAGCATAGAGGACTGCGTCAACATCGAGAACAGAGCACTGGGGCAATATATGAAGGCCAGTGAAGACGAGTGGCTCAAGAGTGCATGGGAAGAAGGACTGATAAAAGTAGACAAAGACCCAGAAATATACAGACAGGAGAAAGGCAAGCAGAACAGAGGAATGGCACAACAAACCAATGCACGGACAATACATGAGACAGACTAAAGAACTAGCCAGCGATGACACGTGGCAATGGCTACTGAGGGGAGAGCTCAAGAAGGAAACTGAAGGAATGATAACAGTGGCACAAGATCAGGCCCTAAGAACCAGATATGTCCAAAGAACGATAGATGGAAATAACATCTCTCCCATATGTTGGAAGTGCAATACGAAAAATGAAACCATAAACCACATAGCAAGCGAATGTCTGGCACTTGCACAGAACCAGTACAAAAAGAGGCATGATTCAGTAGCAAAAGCCCTCCACTGGAGCCTGTGCAAGAAACACCAGCTACCTTGCAGTAATAAGTGGTACGAACACCAACCTGAGGGAGTGATAGAAAACGATCAGGCAAAGATCCTCTGGGACTATGGTATCAGAACAGATAGGGTGATATGTGCAAATAGACCAGACGTGACGTTGATTGACAAAATCAAGAAGAAAGTATCACTCATTGATGTCGCAATACCATGGGACACCAGAGTTGAAGAGAAAGAAAGGGAAAAAATGGATAAGTATCAAGACCTGAAAATAGAAATAAGGATATGGGATATGCCAGTGGAAATTGTACCCATAATCATAGGAACACTAGGCACGATCCCAAGATCCCTGAAAAGGAATCTGGAATAACTAGAGGCTGAAGTAGCTCCAGGACTCATGCAGAAGAGTGTGATCCTAGAAACGGCGCACATAGTAAGAAAAGTGATGGACTCCTAAGGAGGCAGGATGCAACCCGGAACCCCACACTATAAATACCACCCAGTCGAATTAGAGGACTGTGATAGAGCAAAAAAAAAAAAAAAAAAAATATATATATATAATGAATATATATATATATATATATATATATTAATATATATAATATAATATATATATATATATATATAATTTAGCTTTAATACTGCTTAGGGGCCTCAGAAGAAAGTGAGGCCACAACAATAATTTTATGCTCTAAAAGGATAATGTGAGTTGACCGATAGTATCCTTACTGCTCCGTGTAGAATTCAATATATACAGACACATGACTGATATATTATATATATATATATATATATATATATTAATATAATATTATATATATATATATATATATATTTAATAATATATATATATGATATATATATATATATACATATATATATATATATATATATATATATATATATATATAGAATCATGAAAATTTGGAACGTGGTGAATATATAAATAAAGGTAGAGTGCCACGTTTACTTTCGCTATCCTATTTCCTCTTTTGAGATGTGTCGTCACCACTTTCTCCAAGTCTCTGGAGGCTGCACATTCGACCAGAACTCTACTAAAGTTCCTGAAGAATTGCCTGTCTGAACAAGTGCTCCCTAAATCCTCGCTGCCACGCCGTTTAAGAAGGTATGACCATCACCCATTCAATGAATTTAGTGCCATGATGTTAAAACACCACATAGCAGCCGCCAAGCAAGAAAAGAAAGAAAAATTCAAGGAATTAAAAAAATCAAGGTTCTCTTTCAATCGTTCTATTCCGGCCGATTGGAAGGACTCGCTGCTACGAAATATTTACGAAAAACTTCGTAGTACTACAGTTGCCTTAAAAATTAAACTCGACAGAAAACTTAAAAATCTTATGGATAGCAGTGATTGGACTAATAGTGCACGTCGTGACTGTGTTGTAAACCTATCAAGTAAACAAATAAGAGAAAATGTTGTAAGTGCTCTTGGATATGGTTCATCTTTCTTTATAGCGAATAGACCGTCTGCTTTAAGGTTGCGTCATTCCTAAATAATTTGAAAAATATTGTGATCTTCCTCAAAATCATGTTGACATAATTAAAGGTATTGTTTACGGAGCTGTCTATGTTAGTCATGAAAATAACTTCCCTGCTCGCTGTAAGAAAGGTTTGACCGATCTCAAAAAAGACAATACTATCCACATCACAATAGCTGATAAGTCAAATAGTATAGTAATTTTAGATACAGCTGACTACATATCACGTATGGAAGCCCTACTGGATGATGATGACTGACAAAAAACTAACAAAAAATCCCCTTGATCAAGTCAAAACTTTAATAGCACAGTGAAAAACATCCTTAAAGATAAAACAGAATTACTAGGCCAATTGTCAATCAAATTTTATTCGCTACTTTACTTGTATGGATTAGTCTCTAGATTTAGTTGATAAATAAAACAAAATTACTTTTTGCCCCACTGATATATTCGGTACTTTTGATGTATGTTCTCTTTTTACTAAAGTCCCTATAGATTCTATTTTAGAGTATCTTAGTAATAAAGTAACCCACCATGAATTACCTCTACCTGTAAGTCAAATTATTCCACTCACTAGGTTGTGCATTTGTGATTGTAAGTTTATATTCCATAGTAAATTTTATCAACAAACATTTGGTATGGCAATGGGCAACCGTTTATCACCACTCCTCTCAGATTTGTATATGGAATTCTTTTATATTCCTTTAAAGCGGTATAGATATGTTGATGATATTTTAGCTGTTTTCCCTGCTGGTATTGATGTAAATGATTTACTCTCTAAATTGAATAACCAGGTACCATCGATTGAATTTACTTTAGAGTTGGAAAAATACAATTGCCTCCCTTTCTTAGATATTTTGATACACAGAGAACCATTTCAATGTAAATTTAGCATTTGTAGGAAACCAACCGGCAACTTTACTAATGTCCATTTTTATTCAGGCCACCCTCTTAATATCAAAATATAAATTTTTTCTTCTATGTTTTTACGAGCATTGTACATTGTCAGTCCCCAATATTTGGATCAAGAAACTGAATACATAAGAAAAACAGGGACAGATTTATGTTATCCTTCACATATATTTGATATTTGCTACAATAAAGCCCACAAAAAGTTTTATACTGTAAGTTACACAGAAAAAATCTTCTAGGAACATTCTGTGCTTGCCTTATTTTAACCGTTTTGAAACCATAAAATCAGAGTTAAAATCTTTTAAGGTCAAGGTATTTTTTTTCTATGATAACACACTAAAAGGAACGTTAATAAAAAATGGCCCCAGGGAAAGCAACAACATAATATATAAAATTCCATGTATGGACTGCCCCTCTTTTTATGTCGGTCAATCTAGCAAGGGCTCAGAAGTAAGAATTAAACAGGATAAATATTCTGTCAAAACTGGACAAAGATCCAATGCAATATTCATTCATTTAAGTGAAAACAACCACCGGATAAATGGGATTGCCAATTCAGTAACTGCAAGATCAAAAGATTATACAACTTACTTCCCATTGTAATTTCAATGTCAGTCGTGACCTGTTTCACTTAGATCCTTCTATATGTAACATGTTTAAGAATTGGCTTAAAAATACAGTCACAGACTTAAATGCAAATTAGTTGCCTTATAGATATTTTTTTTGTATATGTATGTTTAATATATATTTTGTGAATAAATTTATCTTGCAAAAAAAATATTTTTGTTTACCAAAAGTTTGAATGTGGTCAGTTGCCGACCTGTGTAATCCTTTAATTGTCTTGTCCCTGTGTCTGAGCAGTTGGACTTAATCTTTTTGTATACCTCTTAAATTTTACACATGTTTTGTTTGGGAAGGTTACTAATTGTCCAAGTGTGTTGGATTCTAGGTACTTATTACCTTTATAGTCCATATCTGTCACTTATACGACCCTTCCTTGTCCACTCAGTTTCTCATGTACATCAGTCTGCTAAGTAAAAGACATTGCGTCGAAAGATCTTGTAGGTACTCCATTGTTTCACTTTCCTTCGTGGCTTCTACATTTATATATATACACACACACACACACACACACATATATATATATATATATATATATATATATATATATATATATATATATATATATATATATATGTGTGTGTGTGTGTGTATGTATACATTAACTGAAGCCACTGGAATGTTTTAAAATGAAAAGACAGAGTTCAAAGTACTTTCGTGTATTTAACACATCTTCGGGGCACAAAGTAATACAGAACACAAAGCTAGTGAGCAAGAAAGCTTTCACAAAAGCAAAGCGAAGAAAACAAAAACGTATAAAAAATATGCATAATACGGCCATTATAAAAAGAAACAATATTCGTCTAGACCAAGTACTCAACACCCCAACAAGTCAAAAGAAGGAAAGCAATTGCTCATTGACTGCTTTCCAAGTGGCTTAAGCTAATAAACAAAATCACGTGCTTAATTTTGTGATTTCTTAGTATGTATGTATGTATGTATGTATGTATGTATGATATATATATATATATATATATATATAACTATATAATATATATATATATATATATATATATATAATATATATATATATATATATATATTATATATATATATATACACGCGCGCTTGCTTTTCACGACAGTAACCATATGACATTATATATTGCCATTTCATGAACGCAAAATCACCTGACAAATTTTTCATGACTTTTCAAAATATGACGCAGACAGTAATTAATAATTCATGGATTTGTTACTCAAAAATTCTAATATTAATAAAGTTCATATTATATTTCTTAGAGTTGAATATTATCTATTACTGAATAGTACAAATCATTTGTCCGATGAAGCAAGATAATATGTTAAAAAAACACCGTATTACTTGGGATGAAGTTTATATAGAAAATTCTCAATTTTATACAAGATTAAACCTACTTCTATTCCTACCAGGTACTCACTAGAACGCTGCAAGTTTATAAAAGTATTTTATACTGAATGTTAAACGAGTAATATTCGTTTCATTTAATGGCAATAGGAGTTTCTTCTCTGTATCTTTCTCCTACGTTTTTGCATATTTTTGCCTTTAAAGTTAGTTAGGTTGATTGTCGTTGGTGTGAAGTCGTGAATTTCACGGTGGAAAATAATCATCGAAAACATACAAACGCGTGTTATTCTCCAAGTGAAGATGAACCAGAGAGAAAAAAAAAATTCATTTCTTAGAACACATTTTTATTTTACGATCCAGAGGATTAGGGAGAGGGAAATATCCGGCAGAAGCCTGGGAAACAGATCTCAGTTTTATTTTTCTGCGCGCGCTTGTGTATGAGAGAGAGAGAGAATTATTCCCGTCAACTGTATTCTAATGATGGCATGTCAACGGAATGTCCTTCAAGTGAACCAGACTTACAGAGGGAAGAAACAAGACAGTCAGGGCCACTGTGTTCTTTAATCAAGGATGACTACTTGAGCGCAAACTTCCACAGGAGACTCCTCTCATTTCAAGCCTTTCTACCATTTCCTGGACATTATGGCCTTTCCAGCCTTTCTACCATTCCAGCACCTCTTCCACAACATTCATTCAGATCTCTCTCCCCCTTCCTCCCAACACGATAGAATAAGGCGATGTACGTGTTCTCCACATGACCATACCGTCTCAAAACACTCATCCATTCTTTTATGTAACCTCATCATTTTATCACTTTTGTGTATCTCCAGACTTTCCAAATTTTCCCTGTCATTCGCTTTACACAACACAAGCAACTTATCTTCACAGAATCAGTCTTTACGTGCTCCTCATATACATAAAAGGGAGTTGGCACAACTATCCCCTCATACATAACATCTTTGACATCCAAATACTATCATTTATATATATATATATATATATATATATATATATATATATATATATATATAATATATATATATATATATATATATATGTGTGTGTGTGTGTGTGTGTGTGTGTGTGTGTGTGTGTGTGTGTATCTCTGTGCGCGTGTGTGTACATTTCATCAACGAATGTCCAGATAACTGTTGGAACAAACAATTTCCACTAAAACTGATCTGAATATTTTTCTGGGCACTTACGGGTTATAAATTATCTGAAATTCAAGCGGAACCACAGATGAGTAAAACTGACAAACAAATGAAACAAGAATCAAAGAAATAACAGAACAAACAGCAGAAACTTTTCTTGTCATTCACATGATGCTCAACTCCGCCGAGCGCAAGATACCAAGTCTACCAGCGACATCGAGAGATACTCCGGCACCCTCGGGAAGATTCTGAGTCTTCACAGCTGCTATCTGAGGCCCCGCAACAAAGCCACGTCTAGGGACAACGCCCTTCATCCTCCTGCGACCCTCCCCCCTCTCCCTCCCTCCCCATCTACTTAAGAACCTCCCCTGGTAGGGTGGGTCCCAATACTCTCGTCGACTCCCTGTCCATGTACTTTGTACAGACACAGCATCTTTTCCACATGAGGGAGGCTGGAGATGGCAGTGAAACCGTGTTTTCTGAGAAGAGCATTGCAGTGGGGACAGAGAGAGAGAGAGAGAGAGAGAGAGAGAGAGAGAAGGGAAAAGGATGCGGGTGATAAAGGGGGGATGGGCTTGTTACTGAAATTTGAAAGGGAGGAAAATGTTCGATTAAACATATATATATCTCTGTTTACAGACGAATGCTGCGATCATCTGACGCAGAAATTTTCAGATATACAGACATTTTAAGAAAAACTTAGGTTAACTTCGGGAAAGAAGACATTGGAGATAGGAGAGTCTCATACACGAGAGAGAGAGAGAGAGAGAGAGAGAGAGAGAGAGAGAGAGAGAGAGAGAGAGAGAGAGAATTCAAAGGAATCCAAACTAAAACAGGTAACGCTAAACGCCAGTCACTGCTTTGACGAATGCAAATTAGTGAGAAGAACATGGGAGCCAAGGCCTGAGTACAAAGCACATTTGTTTCCACATTGTGCATTACTAAGAAAAGTTTAAACGGTATTTTGCCAGGTATTCAAGTCATGCCTATTGGGGAACATCAAAAGTTTTAATATGCAGGGACACGGGCCATTGTATTATATGCATGTGTATATGTATATATATATATATATATATCTATATATATATATATATATATATGAATAACTTGATCACGAAGTATATAAAACGTGATGCTATGTATAAATAAAGGTTTTTTTTGCCACGAAGGAAAATAATGAAAAAGCGAGATAGCCGAGTACTTTCGGTCCTATTCGGACCATTTACTGAGGGTCCGAATAGGACCGAAAGTACTTGGCTATCTCGCTTTTTAATTTTTTTCCTTCGTGGCAATAAAAACCTTTATTTATATATATATATATATATATATATATATATAATATATATATTATATATATATATATATAATATATATATATATATATATATATATATATATATATATATATATACAAAGGAAAACAAGGCAAATATTCTGACTATAATCTTATAGATACTAGTTTTTTTTAAATTATACATCCATTCAAATAGATCATATACCTAACCATGACGTATTAAATCCCGTAGTACTCGAAAGTACAGTGCTGTTGGCAACGACAGAAAACACTGCGGTGTTGCTAGTACTTGAACGATTTTGCTTTTATTGCATGGTGAATTTAGAAAGTTTGTCGTGGCTCTTCCTCTAATATGATAAGGTGAATGCAAATGCTGTATTAAGAGAAGGGGTCAGGACAGCCTCCTGTAAATGTGCATTGAAAGAAATACCTTATGGTCTCTGCAGTATCAAACCAGAAACGAATGTATTGACAAAAAAAAAAAAAGAAAAGATCGCCTAATCGCCAGTGGTAGATCTACGATAACTGCGATGTTCTTTCATCAACCTTATTACAGTAAATCTGAAGGACTTTTTATTTAACGAATTTCAAATAAGTACAATAGGAATCTGTGCTTCATCTGACGATACTCGACTAAACAAAAAAAGATCTAAATGAAAACAAAATTAACTCCGTCGTTTATGTATTATATTACTCGTTTAGTTGAAGCATTTTATTTTTATTATTTGGGTTTGCTCTTCAACTTTAATCTTGCCAATTTACGCAATATATGCTACAGTGAGGGGCAGTCTGAATATTGACATTTTGCCGATACTTATACGTTACTTCGTCTCTTTTTTCCTATATCACGAGAGAGCATTGAGAGACGAGGAAAGCATAGCTATTTTTTTTATCAAATACATTCAACGTCATCAATGGATTACCTGACAAAGGTAAATATGGCAGCAGATGGAGAGCTATAAAACACTGCAGTTCTTTGATTGATATGACATCTTTTTAAACAAAACGCCGAAAGGACTGCCATTTTAAATTTAAAACAAAGGGAAGCACCTCATTTTTCATGTTGCAGTTTACTTGACACATCCGAACAACCAATAATACGACTGATTTTTATTGATAAAATTTAATATGATTTAAAGATTCGTTTATGGAAAGTGACAATTTCTAATAATAAATTTTAGAAAAATATTATTTTTTATCTCGTTACAATAAGTTGTAAAATGCATTCAAATTCATTTGTAATAATGCGATGTTCTTTTAATTACAAAAAAATACCTGTTTTATAAATACTAAGCGTGATAATATCAATTTCCAGAGAATATTTTCGTAGCTAATGTTTCTAGTTTACAGAGTATATAACATATAAATAATGAATCGCACACTTGAATAATTCTATATTTTAGACTTCTGTCGAGTACAGTGGGAGAATAATGAATGATACGTAACAAGAGATAATTATGCAATGCCGTTTTAATGTATCAAAATCGTGAAGACTGATTCTGTGCAGTTTGGTCAGACAAATTAAAACTCAACTTTTTCGTCGCTTGCTCATTTTTACCGAAACCCCAGGGAATAAACACGGCGATTTTGTCAATTACAGACAGCGGCACATGAGCTGTAACCAGAATATTCAATGCATGTTAATGTATATTAATGTATACTCGTATTTTGTTGCAAGGAAAAGCTTTTTTTTCAGAAATACGCTACTTCGGACATGTTCTGAATGGTTAACTTCGATCACATGCACAAACAGTCTATATGACAATAGTTCTTGAGATAGTTTTAAGAGTTATAACTAAATGCGAGATATTATTTGTCTTCAAATTAATTCGATTATGCATGTTACCTATATAGAAAGGAGAAGAAGGGCGAATGGAATAAAGGCAGGTGAAAAGCAAAGAAGACGGTTACGACAGGTAGAGAGGGGTGGAGGAGTTTTGGGCATTCAACGATGGTACTGTGTTTGGTAGTTAAGAGATTCTAGAATAGATAGTGCTAGCTCGGAAGAGGCCCTTCTTATGATTTGAAATTGATTTTATTCAATGCTGCTACCACATTTTTTGACATAATCTCTTATGTTCGAAAATTCGGGATTGCTCAATTTATTACCCGCTCGATAGCTAACACCTCTGTGAGAGTCGGCGCGTACCTTGAGAAGTCTTTGGGTGCAGCCCACGTAAGTTCCTCGAGAACACCGAGAACAATCGTACTTATATATCACCCCAGACGTCATAAAATCGCCAAAACGGTCTTCAGTATTGAATAAAGATCCAATCTTCAGAGGATTCTTTGGAATGAGATTAATTTTGACTGATGCATAGTATCTTTAAATAATCTGCGAAAGCTTTCGGTTAAAACTTTTATCATGCAGAAATGGAACGCTGGCATAGATTTGAAGTGTGGGAACGGTTGGAATATTGTACTTTGGCATGAAATGGTTGTTTAAAATTTTCCGCACATACTGAAAAAATAGGTTAGAGGAAAAAAAGTTGTTGGTAAAAAACTCGTGTAAAAATTGAATTTCCTTGTCAAAGGCATGCCAATTCGAGGATATAAAAGAATAGACAATGCATTTATTTTAAAGTTAAAAAAACAGACACTATAGAAGTTGGATCCTAAACCCGTGAATGTAGGTTTCCTCCAAATACTTGTCTTAAAACAATCTGATTCTCGTGAGACTGAAACATCTAAAAAGGATAACTTATTATCCTGCTCAACTTCAATACTGAATTTTATATTAGGATGTCTACTGTTAGCGAGACCAAGGAAAGTTTCAGCATCAGAACGGGATCTAAACAAGGTAAAAGCATCATCTACGTATCTTTTGTAGAATAATGGGTAAATACTGAGAGGGCAGCTGTCCAGCAGCTGCTCCTCGAAGTGACATAAAAATATTTGCAAACGTTGGGCCCAACTTGTTTAAAAGCAGTGTTATTAAAAATAAAGGCTGTGTCCAGCACAGCAAGTTCCCGAAATCTTCTAAAATCATCTGAGTTAAAATTGTGGAAGAGGGTATTAGGATCCGGAAACAGTTTACGCATAATAATGTCAGTGGTCTCTTGAACAGCATGTAAATAAAAGACTAAATCTTGTTAATTATAAAAACAAACAAATTATACAAAAATCTGTTTAATTAAAACCAAATTTATATCAGGATACACCCAACATTGCAGGAGGTACCAACCTATATAGAAAGGAGAAGAAGGGCGAATGGAATAAGGGGTGAAAAGCAAAGAAGACGGTTACGACAGGTAGAGGGTGGAGGAGTTTTGGGCATTCAACAATGGTACTGTCTGTTTGGTAGTCAGAGATTCTAGAATAGATAGTGCTAGCTCGGAACGTCGGGACAAATAAAGTTGTTTTTATGTACCAGCCTGTTTCCACTGCTCTCTGATCTTCATATATCGACTGATTAGCTGTCCACCTGTATCCTTTATATATATATATATATATATATATATATATATATATATATATATAATATATATATATGTATATATATGTATATATATATATGTATGTATATGTATTATATATATATCTATATATATATATGTAATATATATAGATATATCTATATATATATATATATATATATATATATATACATATAATATAATATATATATATATATATATATATATATATATATGTGTGTGTGTGTGTGTGTAATAGCCACAATACCCTCTTAACTTCCAAATTCTTTCCTCTTTTTTGGATATACGCTTGTTGCTACAAAGCCTTGAGCTCCAACTTCAAGGAAATTTGAAGACATCATGATGTCCAGTAGCGGGAAATGAACCCGCGATACATAATCCAAAAATGAGCTAAGATTTTGGAAAGTTAAGAGGGCATTGCGGCTATCAAAACTTCATATGTATCTGGTAAAAATGACCAGCAGATGCTACATATATATATATATATTATATATATATATATATATATATATATATATATATATATATATATATATGTATATATATATATACATATATATACATATATATATATATATATATATATATATATATATATATTATATATATGTGTGTGTGTGTGTGTGTGTGTGTGTGTGTGTATGTGAATATCTATACAGTATATTTTCAGCCTCTGAATTTTATTCTAGATAGAAAATTTGCTCTAATCTTCTCTTCATTTCAATTTGACGCTTTGTTTTACTATTGGGAATAGATTCCTTTAAATCATTGTGAAAGCCAAGTCTTTGGGTGTGTGAAATTAACTCTTTTTGTTCCGAACGTCGTTCAACATAAAGCCGAAGCAATTTTTTCCCAAATTTTGGAATTAGTAGACTGATTGTAATTTCCGAATAAGAACCAAAACCTATACGAAACCTTTCAGTTATAGCAGTTAACAGCCAAGAAAAAGATAAACTGTGACATCTGAGCTGGTACAATATGACCAGTTTCATAAAAGAAAACAAAAATCCCTTTTATTTCAAATTTGCACTTTAAGGGGTTTTAATAACTGTATCATCTTCAGCAGCATTACGCTTCATCACATTATTATACTATCATATAAATTTATCAATCTCTGCCATTTACATTATTCTAAAATATTCTTCAACTGTAATGGACCTTTTTTATTCAATACATTTTCACATTATTAACCCTTGAATCCTTCGAAGTTATCTACACAAAATTACAATGTTATTTTTCCACTCAAATTCTTCCACTTTAATGTTTATGTTTTGTGTCATACGTCTTGATTCCCACTTCATCACACAATGCTACACTCTTATTTTTCTACCCAAATTTTTCCTTCTTAAAGTTTTTTCTTTTACGTAACGAATCTGACGTCATTCCAGAATCATTTAATTTTTCGTAATTAGCTCAGCGCCAATCTAACTAATCGACTCGCCTGCGTCAAAGCCAACTCTGTGACCCTTTGCATCCTAATGAGACTTCCCAAACTGTTCCAAAACATGGCCAATATTCCGCCAGCGAGCCCCAGGTGTCTGTACGTAAACAGCCATTAGGGTAATTATCACTTTCGGAGAAGAATGACGGTGGTGCCACGGTTTCTCGGGAAGCGCACTTATCGGTGTAAACTGGAGGTGGTTGGAATCTTGATCAGATAAGAAGATTCTGTTGGTTCTCTTCCGGATATTGGTGAACGTACTGTGATAAATCATGAGAGATAGGGATAGGATATGAACACGTAAACAATGCCGACGTAAACAATGAACGATTTTCTAAACAGTGAGTTGGTGCATTAGTTCATAAATAAGTTTTAGTGCATACACACTACGAAAAATAAAATAAAATTAATAAAATAAACTAAATCAATAACTATTATCAAATAATGAATTGATGATCTTACGTCATAATTGAAGTGGTCACTGACGCCGCCAAATGAGTACAAAGACACTTAATAGATTAATAGATAAATAGATAGATATCAAACGGGATAAAGGCTTAAGCACAGAGGCAGAGAGAGCATCAGGACGAATAGCGAACAAAACAGGAACAGCAATTGAATTTATGGCATTTTAAGACGGACGTGAAATAGACAATTTCCTTTTCCTTTTGCCCTTTCAGGGGAACATTTGCCTTTTTTCATTGCCCGGACATTTTTCAAGGCTCCTGCTAATCAATTAACCGTCGTTCAGTTGTTTACCAATTAGAAAAACGAGAAAAAAGGCTTATTTCCTTTGTAGCTGGACGCATGCGAGTTGTATGCGAGTCCCTACCCTTATCCAGCGCGCCTGTCATCAGAATTGGAAAATGCATTTGAGAGGAGCAAAGGGTGATTTGAATGCCATTCCGATTTCATTTCTAGCCGGGATTTTTTCTTTAAATAGTGTAAATGGGCTGTGAAATTTTATGATTTAAATATAATCGATGGTGTTGCGGTAGATTGGGGGGGGGGGGAGAGAAATCATACATGCACAATTAAAATCATATTGGACTTCGTAAAGTATTACTAATAAAGGTTACAGCATTCCCTTGAAAAATAACTTAAATCATTTGAATTTCTTTTGCTGAGCCTCTAAAAACATTTCTGTTGTGAGGAAAACTGCAAGCGATAGGATCCAACTTTGCCAAAAGACATTCCAGCCACACTAAATTCACCAGTTGTGCCCACGAGAAGATTTTCAAATTATATGAAGTAAATGCTCTAAGAAACCCCGGAATTCTCTTTCATAGCTGCCGACGTAAACAACGGTTTTTATTTACGAAATAAGAAAAATAAGCGAACAATGCAAATGCCCGGTGTTCGAGAAAATTAGGTTTGTATTGTTGTCTGTGGAGTCAGAAATTATTTGCATAAAATAAAACGTTTCTAATAGTTGGTGTCACTGGTTTTTAGGGTACTTTCCCAATTGTAATCTTTTTATGGATACTTATATTTGTGCTCCTCAGACTTGTATGTTCGCCATTCTAAGGTTTATCAGAGTCTTCACCAAAGTCAACCTAATTTTTCTCTCATCTAACGCAATTTCTGCTATTAAAATGCTTTTGTATTAACCTACTCACTTTACTGAGCTGTCCATTGCAATACCTCATTCTTCACATTGCCCAATGTATTTTCTATGGATGTTCTTGTCACTCAATAAATTTACATTATCGTCCAAAATACACTAGCAGCCTGTCATGGTGTTCAGGGGTCTTTCATTGACACTTTAATTAAATCCACTGCATAGTTACGGACAGTCTGAGAGGGAAAATGAAAATTTACCGAATATAGAATTTTTAAAAAGTACTTCCTAAGTGTTCAAAAGACTTTTTCGCTTACTGACACTCCACTGCTGAAACAAGACTACATTAATTTTCTCTTGATGATGTGCGTTATTGAAAAACTAGTCGAAAATATTATTATTAACAATTATTCATAGTAGCATGAGTCTTAAGATGGAAAAACAAATCCACCGTTATGTACCTGTACATATATTAAATATAAATCTGTGCAGATAGCTTTCGGGAATCTGTTCGATTTCCCTTTCCAATCGGACGCTTTGACGTAACATCCCAACCAAGTAAACATAAAAGGGATTCATAACAATTATTATTATTTAAATCATTTTCCAGGAGATGAACCTATTCATAATTGGTATAAGGCCATATTTACTACTGACTTGAAATTCAAGCTTCCAAACAATATGGTGTTCATTCTAAAGAGGTCTCAGAAGGTAGTAATAATAATAATAATAATAATAATAATAATAATAATAATAATAATAATAATAATAATAATAATAATAATAATAATAATAATAATAATAATAATAATTTTATAAAGGTTCTTATCTATTTTTCTAATTCGAAATAGAGAAGAAGCTCTATGAAGTTAATGCAGCTGAGGCTACAATTACCTATAATAATAATAATAATAATAATAATAATAGTTGTGGTGATCAGTTGCTGGATGACGACCTCCAAGTACCTGACCGTCTTCCCATTCAATTGGGTTGAATACCTGGTTGCCGGACGAAGCTCCTCTGTTGCCAGAGATTCCATTTACGTCGTTGTCGTTTATTCCTTCATTTCTTTCCATCATTGCTGAGTTTTGCTATTTAACCCATAGCTGGACCCTACCCCATCAGGGATAGGTACTCATTTACAGCTAAGTAGACTGAGGAAATTATGGTAAAGATCCTTTCCCAAGGAATCAACGCCGAGGAGAGCGGTCACACATCCAACGACTGACCAGCCCCAATTTTGCTTAACTTGACTTAAGTCCATTGACGACCAAACCCACTCCTCCACATGGGCAGTGCCAGTAATCAGATACAGCGCAGGAATAGTGGAATGGACGAAGGCAGAACTCCGCAGCATAGATCAGAAAACCAGGAAACATATGACAATACACAAAAGCACTACACCCAAGAGCAAATACCGACAGACTATACATAACACGAAAGGAAGGAGGGAGAGGACTACTAAGTATAGAGGACTGCGTCAACATCGAGAACAGAGCACTGGGGCAATATCTGAAAACCAGTGAAGGGGAGTGGCTAAAGAGTGCATGGAAAGAAGGACTAATAAAAGTAGACGAAGACCCAGAAATATACAGAGACAGTAGAATGACAGACAGAACAGAGGACTGGCACAACAAACCAATGCACGGACAATACATGAGACAGACTAAAGAACTAGCCAGCGATGACACATGGCAATGGCTACAGAGGGGAGAGCTAAAGAAGGAAACTGAAGGAATGATAACAGCGGCACAAGATCAGGCCCTTATGTAGGAAGTGCAATCTGAAAAATGAAACCATAAACCACATAGCAAGCGAAGAACCAGTACAAAAAGAGGCATGATTCAGTGGCAAAAGCCCTCCACTGGAGTCTGTGCAAGAAACATCAGCTACCTTGCAGTAATAAGTGGTACGAGCACCAACCTGAAGGAGTGATAGAAAACGATCACGCAAAGATCCTGTGGGACTATGGTGTCAGAACGGATAGGGTGATACGTGCAAACAGACCAGACGTGACGTTGATTGACAAAGTCAAGAAGAAAATATCACTCATTGATGTCGCAATACCATGGGACACCAGAGTTGAAGAGAAAGAGAAGGAAAAAATGGATAAGTATCAAGATCTGAAAATAGAAATAAGAAGGATATGGGATATGCCAGTGGAAATCGTACCCATAATCATAGGAGCACTAGGCACGATCCAAGATCCCTGAAAAGGAATCTAGAAAACTAGAGGCTGAAGTAGCTCCAGGACTCATGCAGAAGAGTGTGATCCTAGAAACGGCACACATAGTAAGAAAAGTGATGGACTCATAAGGAGGCAGGATGCAACCCGGAACCCCACACTATAAACCACCCAGTCGAATTGGAGGACTGTGATAGAGCAAAAAAAAATTAAAAATAAATAAATAAATAATAATAATAATAATAATAATAATAATAATAATAATAATAATAATAATAATAATAATAAAATAAAACGATAAATACAGGACTGAAGATCAATATAAGTATATATAAAAAAACAAAAATTTGCGGAGGCAATATAGTAAGTATAAATGTTACACAGCGCAAAAAATTAAAAACTGACTTTTGTTTCCTAGCATTAAGCGTCAAGAAAAGAAAGCAACATCAATAAGGACGCCAAAGGGCACGTTAATCCACCTATATTTACTGATTTATTGTCTAGTAATTGATTCTGTTACCTGTGGGTACCTGGGAGGAAAACTTCAGAATAATCTCACTATATTTTTGGATCATTTTCCGTCTGTGATTTAACAGAAGTTTATTCGTAAAGTCGTGTGCTAAACACTTTCCTAAATCTGTTACAATACATTTCCATACTTAGTAAAAGAAATATGCACTCAAATCCATTTGTAATAACATCTATCGATCTGGTATAAGCACATGTTGACATATTTAGCTTTTAATGCCAAATAATTACAACCAGCCATTTGACAAAGTACTTAAAGCGTGTTCCCCTTATTTTAGTAAGATTTCGTTAAAACAACAAATCAATTGATCTTTCCTGTTTCACTGACTTTGTTTTATATGCTTAGGTTATAAGCTATAGTGAAAACTTTAACAGTAGAAATTCTACCTTAAAAATGGTTTGGTTAAAATCTCATATATATATATATATATATATATATATATATATATATATATATATATATATATATACATATCTATATATATATATATATATATATATATATATATATATATTATATATATATATATATATAGTATATATATATATATATATATATATTATATTTATTTGCGTGTGTGTGTAAAATCAATGAATAAAACTAAATTTACAATAGAACAAAGGTGGTTGATGAAACAGGTTTAACAGACGAAAGTTCTGACAGAGGAAAGTTAATCTGCTAAAGGCTTATGTTTAGCAGGCAGGCTGTGCGGAAGAGAAAAATTTCTCGACTTAATTCCAGACTAATAAGATGCTCCTGATTCTCATTGAGAGAGAGAGAGAGAGAGAGAGAGAGAGAGAGAGAGAGAGAGAATATATCAATAATGGTTAGGTTTAAGCCATATATGTAGAGACTGCATCTTAAAAAACTAATAAACAATAACATCAGCAAACACACTGTGGATATCATTTGCTTTATTGCTCTTTGAGAATCGATAAAGTTATGAATGAAACTTAATATGTAAATAAAAAAACGAGGTAATGTTTCATTTCATCATCCAAAACTACTGGATAATTTCAGTGTCTTTCGAATTCTGCTTCATAAATTTCACAGAAAGATTACCTAGTAACAGAACCGCCCCAGGTAATTGTGCTTTGGTGCACTGTAGACATGACTCAAGGTTCTTTGCAGCGCCCTTTGGGTTCCTAGCTGCAATCCCTTTCATTCCTTTTACTGTACCTGCAGTTATATTCGCTTTCTTCCGTCTTACTTTCAACACTTTCTAACAACCATTTTATAGTCCACCTTTTACTCTCAATTTCCATTCCAGCGCTGAACGACCGCATACGTCCCAACGCTTGGCCTTTGGTCTGAATCTAATATTCCATACTATTCCTAACATCAGAAACAACGGGTACCCATAGCAACACAAATTCTTATTTAGAAACCTCAACATTCGAGTCTAATTAAGGACAAAAACACAGACTTGTTTTTCTTAAACAATTTTTCTGACCAAGATAAAGTTGACCTACGAACATTAATTTCCAAACGAACGGATATTTTACTTACGCATTTCTAGCCGAAAGGTCCTTTGGCCTAATGGACATTTCACTCTTTCTCTTTTTGTTTACCCTGCTGTTTCTTCTTTACAGTGAATGTTCTTTATTGTGTGTGTGTATGTGAGAGAGAGAGAGAGAGAGAGAGAGAGAGAGAGAGAGAGAGAGAGAGAGAGCGTTATCTTCAATACTTATTGAATTTCCAGAATTTCCATTTTTATCTTATATGGAATCTTATCGTCGATAAGCTGCAAAATTGTTAATCTGCATGGTAAAGTTTTGTGCATTTCCTTATTATAATTTCTGGTTTAAGTATTTGTGCAGCATAGACATTTCTATTGTGTGAGCACATAGGGAAAATGACTTTCCTTCGTTACACCGAGGTTCTGGGGAATTGTTCCTTCGACTGGCTGACTAATAGCAGATAACAAGATTAAATCACTTTGTATACACTTAGTATATATATATATATATATATATATATATATATATATATAATATATATATATATATATATATATATATATATATAATATATAATATATATATATATATAATATATATATAATTATATTTATATATATACATATAATATATAAATAAATTAAATATATATATATATATAATACTATATTATCATATATATATATATTATATATATATATACAAGTATGTAATATAGATTCATATATACAAATAATATACAATATACATATAAATTTTGTTTTTTTTATTCATAAATTTACGTTTTGTATACACACAGACACACCAGCCACACACACACACACACATATATATATATATATATATATATATATATATATATATATATATATATATATATATATATATATATATATATTTATATAGATACATATATATATATATATATATATATATATACATATATATATATATATGTATATATATATATATATATATATATATATATATATGTATATATATATATATATATATATATATATATATATATATAATATATATATATATATCAGCAAAAGCCACAGGGAAAATCTTTTTAAAAAAGAAAAGACAGAGTGCCAAGTACTTTCGTGTATTTAACACATCTTCGGGGCACAAGTAATACAAAAACGTAAAAACTATTGAGCAAGAAAGCTCTCACAAAAGGAAAGTGGAAAAGAATTATACATGTATGTACAATAAGGCCATTACAAACAGAAACCTGGTAAACAAAATCACGTGCTTACTTTTATGATTTTATAGTGTATATACTATATATATATATATATATATATATATATATATATATATATATATATATATATATATAAATGGAAAGTTATGAAGTTTTCTGCTATAGCCTACCTTCAAGTACATTATCTTAAGTGTCTTGAATTTTCAGACAGTGACAGAGTTAGATACAGCCATGCTAACGACTCGGAGGATATCAAATGAATTGACTGATTCCGTGCTATAACCTTCAGAGAGGCCAGGGATACTGATGCATCCTTCATTTCATGTCCTGGATAGCTAAATACTTTAAAAGAGATGAATCCTTTGTTAAAAGAAACTGCAACAAAAATCCATATGACTGTCATCGCTAAAAGAATGAGAATCTTGGAAGGCCTGTAGTCCTTTCTCAGGAGTCAAAAGACATCATAGCTGAGGTAGTGGGTAGACCAAGAAAGTCTTTACGTAAATTGGTGCTTGAACTAGAAACAAAAAGGGGAAAGAAGAGAAGTTAAAGTGCTGTATATCGTAAGCTGGAAAAATTAGGTATCAAGCCATTTCATGTTATCAGCAAGACCAAAATCACTCAGCAATGGTTTTGTGGTTAATTTCTTAAAGATTGGGATGAAGCTGACTTTCTCCATGTTGCTGCATCAGATAAATTCTTCATTTATACAGTCAGGAAGGCAAATCATAAAAATGACATTATTTGGGCTGCAAAGTTGGATGATGTCAGCGATGACGTGCACTATCGCCAAGTTGTGAAATTTCCTGAATGTTTGGGAATTTTTCTCTGTTTCACAGCCAACTGGTTAATGTGGATCATCAAAGAAAAAGGAGTCATGGATTGGCGAATACCTCAGAGAAACTGTGCTTACTGGTGGAGTATTTCCTTTCCTCAAAGATCCTGAAAATGTGTTATCTCTTTGAAGAAGTCTCATTTTTGCATGATAAGGCACCATATTTCAAGGCTCTTCAGACACATGAGCTGCTTCACAATAGTGGTATCGATTTCTTCTCGTCAAGTGAATTTCCAGATAGCTCCCCTGACCCTAATGTGTGTGAAAACATTGGTAGTATCTTAAAAGATCATGTTGAAACGCGCACAGTGAACTATGATGGTATATACCAAGCATCAACGACCTGCGAAGACAGGTGACCAAAGTGCTCAGGGAAACGGAGTTTGACTCTCAGCTTTTTTGCGATTTGCTGAAATTATACCCCTCAAGAATGCAGGCTGTGATGCAGGCAGAAGGGCCACACAGAATATTAAATACTCAGAGAGAAACTTCAATAAATACCTGTTCTGAATTACTTTTGTTTATGTCCATATCAATTTTAGTTCATGCTGTACATGGGGGCTCTAATTTCGAAACACCCTGTGTATGTATGTGTATATTTCTTTTTTATTTCCCAAACAAGCTAACATTTACATGGAACAAAATGAATGCATAAAAGTGGAATTAAATGAATAAAGTCTGACCCCAAAAAAACCGTAAACTGTCATTTTCCTCTCCTGAACCAGGTTTAAGTAAATATCCCCCATTAATCTCACTGTCTGATTAACTACACCATTTTAATAGTCATTAAAGTCTTAGAGAACCCAATCTCTTATATGGTGCCATGAACCCATCTGAAATAAAGAGACATATTCATTACACCACTCCACATGTAAAAGTTAATCAAAATGAATGTGTACACACCACACTTCTCTTTCTCTCTTCACTTCAAAGGTTAACTTTTCCAAAGTCTCATCTTACGTTACCTTACCCGATGGGTGTTCTCAAACCTCTCCCAGGTGTTTTCTGCACACTGACACAAGCAATCAAAAAGTGTCCTCCCTTCTTTTCATTACCTATCACCAAGCCCATACATCATACGCTACAAACACACACACATACACACCTTGTGGAGTGCCTAGCAACGATGAGTGCCCGCATGATCCAATCATGTGATCTCTGAGGTGTCGCCAACCTCTGATCGCATAGGTCATCATTCCTGGCTGTTTTTCATTTCAGCATTCTTCAAGGAGCCTAGCGCTTGTCACTAAGCGCCTGTCTCCAACCGGAAAAAGCTGAGATCAACAATTCACTACCACACCTTTTTTAAGATATATATATATATATATATATATATATATATATATATATATATATATATATATATATATATAATATCTGGTAATAAAGTCTTGTACTTGTCTTCTTTCATAATGATAAAGGGATTATTATTATTATTATTATTATTATTATTATTATTATTATTATTATTATTATTATTATTAATTCGGTGTTCACTGGCTAGCAGATTGCAAAACCGAAATATTCTAGCGAGAAGAGAGTCTGTCCTCTTCTTGTGGAAAACCGGAGGGCGAAGAGGAAACCAATATTAAAACGAGGAACTCAAAAGGCCAATACAACTACTTATTAAGTTGTTTGCTACCACCTGGAAACTTGGAAACTCTTCTTCCGGTTCAGTAACTTGCCTGGGAAGATCAGTTCTTAATTAGGTGTTTGCTCGAACGAAGATTCCCGAAAACACACAAGACACACGTACGCACGTTCAACCCCTGTGAAAGTTGGTGGCTGGTTGGGTGTTGGGGGGGCCTAGAGCCGTTAGTGATCCTCACTTGGTGCACTGTAGGCATTACTGAAAGGTGTTTGCAATGTCACTTCGGCTCCTACCTACACGTCCTTTTTAGCCTTTTACTTTACCTCCATTCCGGCATGTTTTCTTCATTCTGGCTGTTTAACCTCACTAACTATTACTTCTTAGTGTCACTGTGAAGTTTCCTACTCGTTCCACCTTTAGATCTTTGTACTTCCTCATCTTTATTATTTGGATCTTTCTATATTTATCAGCTGGATAGCCTCAAATTTCATAAACCAGTCAACACTCACTTATACAAATATGCAAACACACACGCGCGCGCGCGCGCGCGACGAGTAATGGATGAATTGTAATTCAATATCAGTTTTACTGAGACCTAGTGCCACTCTTTTCAAAGAAGAGTCAGTTGGATCCTTTAATTTTTTTTCCATTTTAGAGAGATTTGGTTTGTCATTGACATTAATCTGTAAGCAATCCCATTGCATTATGCGTGCGGAAAATGAATTTAGTTGAAAAATTATATATAAAAAACCTCTTTAATATTGTTAATCCTACTAAAAACAATACAAAATGGTGACAATGCCCATAACACTTTCAATATGTTATGATTTATGACGCTGAGTAGTTCCGATTCTGGTCAATACTTGGATAAGTTAAGCTACCTATTACCAGAGCTAGATCACATACAGAATGTGTGTGAGAGAGAGAGAGAGAGAGAGAGAGAGAGAGAGAGAGAGAGAGAGAGTACCTTTGTATTACTAATAAATCAAATAGCTTTTTCAACTACATGAACTTTTAATCCACTTAGAGAAGAACTAAACCACAAAAGTTTTGGCAAAATATGATTAACGTAAAATGCAATAAAATCCCAAAATCCTGCATTTTCCCTTTTTCTTGTGGGTGTTTGGAATGTACAAGACGTTATCAAAATGGCCTCCTCTAAACTTTGGGCATTTCTTTACTTGTTTAACAAGTTAGGCGTGACACTGACAAAGGCGTCACTTTAGAATTTCCGTGATCTTTTCCTTCAACTTTGAGGTGGTTCGAGCTTTCGTATCACCCTCAGAGAAAATATTGCGGATGTGAAGATCTTTCCTTTTTCCCGATAAGAGTATGTCAGGTTTTCCGTCTCTCTTGTCTTATGGACAGGGAAATTGAATGGGAAAATTACCTTTAGACTAACTTTGCTGTTTAAGGGAACAAGACGACACACGGACTTTGCTTCTAAGTTACGCTGGTCCGCTCCGCTTGTATGGTCGCTTGTGTCATGACATGCCGCTCAGATGTTGTGAGTTCGCGACTCCCCCAAGGTGATCAACAAATCACTAGCTCTGTATCTTAATCAGTTACTGCCTCAGTGTGGGGGCTGCGGTGGGAGGTTGAGAAGCGCTACTTAGACCCACCAATAAATCGTTAACTTGTATGAAACATGTTTCTGGCATGTATGGGAGAAGTTACCGACGCCTATTTATGAAAGGGTTTACTTCAGAGTCATGAATAATTATGCCTGACTCCAGCTACGCGAGAAAGAGAGTTCTTGAAATAGATCCCGTCAATTTTGATGATTGATAGCCTTTTGTTTGCTTGAGGGGTGAGAAATCGCAGGAATGCGATATGGGAATGAATTCGCAAAACTTAATCAGCACGGTTTATTTTTCCTCGATGGCTGGTTCGTTATTACCGCTATTGGTAATAAAGATAATAATAAAAATAATAACATAATTGATTATTATCGTTATTATTACCATTATTAGACTGATGCAGTGTTTTATACCAGTGGTGCCGCGGGTGCAACGGAATGTTGATTTTTGATTGGCCTTCTTTGTGCAGATATCTGCGCCCTCCGGGGAAATGAACGAACACAAGAAGTCTTTCTCCTTCCCACGAGCTTAAGGCGGAACCTGACCCAAGGACCAATGGTATTGGCAAATAATACCAGTAATACCGTCGATATTCCCGAAGATGACTCCCCCCCCCCAAGAAAACACCAACAACAACACCGGGAATGACGAAATAACGTCAAAGAGCAGAACGAAGAGCCAATAAAAATGCAGCTCCCCATGTCGTCAACCGGGTGCTGAAAAACCATCAGCTCCAGCAACTGTTTTGCGGCACCGAGTAAGCAGCCAATAGCAGACAGTCCTGAGCGCGCAGCCAATCAAAAATCAACAACCCGTTGCAACCCGCAGGCACCACTGGTGTATTAATATTATCATTACTATTATTATTTCGGGTTAAATAGGAAGGTTGCATCATTCGAGTTAATTTCATTTTCCATTTTCTCAATTTTCCTTATATAAAATTAACACGAAAGGTGCATCCGTTTTATTTAACAGCAATGTTTAAAGAGGGCCTACTCCTTTATTATTATTATTATTACATAGGCATGTATCACCACTGCCCCTTCTATTGTCGCAAACCGGAATCAAATAGTTTCACTATATATTAGGCGCATTTGTTACTTGTTTAACTATTAGAGCCGACGAGATCATACCAATAATAATGTTAAAACAGCTCAGCCATGAAACAATCTGTCATAACTTGCCATTATCAAAGCCTGCAAACTTATCAGTTATCATTTTCTCATTTAGCGCGGTCTCACCAAAGACAAAACCCTGTGTAAATGGAATGAAAGAAACACCTTAACCGAGGCAATAGTTTTCGACAGTTGTTTGAGAGAAAAAGATGAAAATAAAGACATATATTACTAAAAGGACCTCATTAAAACCATCAGTTTTAATGAGGTTCTTTTATTGTACCACTGCGCAGAACAATTGTGTATGATATATATATATATATATATATATATATATATATATATATATATATATATATATATATATATATATAAACACCACACACACACACACACACACACACACATATATATATAATATATATATATATATATATATATAATATATATTATATATATATATAATGTACATATATATATATATATATAAATATAATATAATATATATAATATAATGTAAAGTTCCCATTGTGTATGATGATTTTATTATTGTGGGTCAAACCCCCAGCCCAAATGAGCTATTGATCCTCGAGAGTCTTTTCATTAAACAACCTGTTCCGCAGTTGATCAAACATACCACCTCCACCCCTTTGTATCTTTCTTAAGCCTATTGTTTTTGTATACATTCATTTAGTTTTTGTTCACCTCTTACCAAGATAGGTCGACCCCTGGTGCTCCTAAAATATTTTTTAACTTTGTGTTTTACTAATCTATTCATTTTGTTTAGCGTCTGAACTTTTAATTAACGTATGTGCTTTTAATTCCTCGTGTTGTTTTGTCAACTGTTAGTGAATTTTATCTATGTGTGAAGTTTCGGTTTACATTTTAACTAGTTTGTAAATGAATTTTAGGCAATTTTCAAATCAATTTGATTTATATTGGTCATTATTTATTATACAGACCCTAAGGATGCATTCTGCTTTCGCCATGTTTGCTCCTGCTCCCTGTGCATTTTATCACTTTGGCTGACTCCCCTACTTTCTCCGTTCATATATATATATATATATATATATATATATATATATATATATATATATATATATATATATATATATATTATATATATATATGAGCGGAGAAAGTAGGGGAGTCAGCCAAAGTGATAAAATGCACAGGGAGCAGGAGCAAACATGGCGAAAGCAGAATGCATCCTTAGGGTCTGTATAATAAATAATGACCAATATAAATCAAATTGATTTGAAAATTGCCTAAAATTCATTTACAAACTAGTTAAAATATAACCGAAACTTGACACAGATAAAATGTATACAAAAACAATAGGCTTAAGAAAGATACAAAGGGGTGGAGGTGGTCTGGTTGTTCAACTGCGGAACAGGTTGTACAATGAAAAGACTCTCGAGGATCAATAGCTCATTTGGGCTGGAGGTTTGACCCACAATAATAAAATCATCATATACAATGGGAAAGGAACTTTACATTCTATATATAGATATATATATATACATATATATATATACATATATATATTATATATATATATATATATATATATATATATATACATATATATATCTATATGTATATATATGTGTGTGTGCGTGTGTGGTGTTTATATATATATATATATATATATATATATATATATATATATATATATATATATATATATATATATGTGTGTGTGTGTGTGTGTGTGTGTGTGTGTATACTATATATAATGTATTTATATATATATATGCATATATATATATTTATAAATATAATCGTGTCTGTGAGTCAGATGATTCAGTGTTACTCAGGTCTTTTATGTTTTCACTCTGTATGATTTTCTACCTTATTTATTTAACGTTAACAAATGCATATAGAATTCCACAGTAAAAAAATAGCTTCAGAATTTCACAATTAATATAACTGTTATTGCGACAGTATTCTAGTTATCAGAACTGAGTAGCCTGCATGGGAAAACTGAACAATACACGGATATATAATTTAAATTCAAATATATGTATATATATTGTATATATATAATATATATATATATATATATATATATATATACTATATATACATACATACATACATATACTATATACATACGTACATATTTATATACATATACATATAGATGCATACATACATAATACATACACATACATATACATTATATAAATCTAAGTGATATATCCGTGTATTGTTCAGATTTCCCACTTAGGCTACTCACTCCCGAGAATTAGAATACTCACGCAATAACAGTTATATTAAATGCTGAATTCTCAAGTTATTTTTTTTACTGTGAAAATTTACATTTACTTGATGTCAAGTTATTTTGTTTAATGTGAAATTTTATATTTCCTTGTTGAAGTTAAATAAATAAGGTAGGAAATCCTACAAAGTGAAAGATACCACTTAAATTAAAGGGATGAACAGCACGAGAAGCATATAATAATGAAACTTGACTTAAGTGACAAGTCATACGGTCCATAAAAAAATTCACACATTGCACCCCAACATTATAGAGGAATGGTGAACGATAAGTTTAATATATCTAGTATGTAAAAGAAGCGATAAAAAAACTAGAAATAATTAACTCATCGTTTATTGTTAATTTGTCATGAGACGAAAGAAACAAACTATCCACTGGCATATCCCATATCCTTCTTATTTCTATTTTCAGATCTTGATACTTATCCATTTTTTCCTTCTCTTTCTCTTCAACTCTGGTGTCCCAGGGTATTGCGACATCAATGAGTGATACTTTCTTCTTGACTTTGTCAATCAACGTCACGTCTGGTCTGTTTGCACGTATCACCCTATCCGTTCTGATACCATAGTCCCACAGGATCTTTGCCTGATCGTTTTCTATCACTCCCTCAGGTTGGCGCTCGTACCACTTATTACTGCAAGGTAGCTGATGTTTCTTGCACAGGCTCCAGTGGAGGGCTTTTGCTACTGAATCATGCCTCTTTTTGTACTGGTTCTTCGCTTGCTATGTGGTTTATGGTTTCATTTTTCGTATTGCACTTCCTACATATGGGAGAGATATTTCCGTCTATCGTTCTTTGAACATATCTGGTTCTTAGGGCCTGATCTTGTGCCGCTGTTATCATTCCTTCAGTTTCCTTCTTTAGCTCTCCCCTCTGTAGCCATTGCCATGTGTCATCGCTGGCTAGTTCTTTAGTCTGTCTCATGTATTGTCCGTGCATTGGTTTGTTGTGCCAGTCCTCTGTTCTGTCTGTCATTCTCCTGTCTCTGTATATTTCTGGGTCTTCGTCTACTTTTATTAGTCCTTCTTCCCATGCACTCTTTAGCCACTCGTCTTCACTGGTTTTTCAAGATATTGCCCCAGTGCTCAGTTCTCGATGTTGACGAAGTCCTCTATACTTAGCAGTCCTCTCCCTCCTTCCTTTCGTGTTATGTATAGTCTGTCCGTATTTGCTCTTGTGTGTAGTGCTTTGTGTATTGTCATATGTTTCCTGGTTTTGTTTTCTGATCTATGCTGCGGAGTTCTGCCTTCGTCCATTCGACTATTCCTGCGGTGTATCTGATTACTGGCACTGCCCATGTGTTTTATGGCTTTTTATCATATTTCCGGCGTTTGAGTTTTGACTGAGTATCGCCTTGAGGTCTCTGCATATATTCTTTCCTGATCGTGTCCTTCATCTCTTGGTGTTTTATATCCCCTCCTTCCATTATTCCCAGGTATTTGTATCCAGTTTCATCTATGTGTTTGATGTTGCTCCCATCTGGTAGCTTTATCCCTTCAGTTCTCGTTACTTTGCCTTTTTGTATATATATAATTATTTTTTTTTCTTTCTTTTTTTGCTCTATCACAGTCCTCCAATTCGACTGGGTGGTATTTAGTGTGGGGTTCCGGGTGCATCCTGGCCTCCTTAGGAAGTCCATCACTTTTTCTTACTATGTGTGCCGTTTCTAGGATCACACTCTTCTGCATGAGGTCCTGGAGCTACTTCAGCCTCTAGTTTTTCTAGATTCCTTTTCAGGGATCTTGGGATCGTGCCTAGTGCTCCTATGATTATGGGTACGATTTCCACTGGCATATCCCATATCCTTCCTTATTTCTATTTTCAGATCTTGATACTTATCCATTTTTTCCCTCTCTTTCTCTTCAACTCTGGTGTCCCATGGTATTGCAACATCAATGAGTTATACTTTCTTCTTGACTTTGTCAATCAACGTCACGTCTGGCCTGTTTGCACGTATCACCCTATCCGTTCTGATACCATAGTCCCAGAGGATCTTTGCCTGATCGTTGCTACTATCACTCCTGTCAGGTTGGTGTTCGTACCACTTATTACTGCAAGGTAGCTGATGTTTCTTGCACAGGCTCCAGTGGAGGGCTTTTGCTACTGAATCATGCCTCTTTTTTGTACTGGTTCTGTGCAAGTGCCGGGCATTCACTTGCTATGTGGTTTATGTTTCATTTTTCGTATTGCACTTCCTACATATGGGGAGAGATGTTATTTCCATCTATCGTTCTTTGAACATATCTGGTTCTTAGGGCCTGATCTTGTGCCGCTGTTATCATTCCTTCAGTTTCCTTCTTTAGCTCTCCCCTCAGTAGCCATTGCCAATTGTCATCGCTGGCTAGTTCTTTAGTCTGTCTCATGTATTGTCCGTGCATTGGTTTTGTTTATGCCAGTCCTCTGTTCTGTCTGTCTTTCTCCGTCTCTGTATATTTCTGGTCTTCGTCTACTTTTATTAGTCCTTCTTCCCATGCACTCTTTAGCCACTCGTCTTCACTGGTTTTCAGATACTGCCCAGTGCTCTGTTTCTCGATGTTGACGCAGTCCTCTATACTTAGTAGTACTCTCCTCCTCTTTCTTTCGTGTTATGTATCGTCCTGTCCGTATTTGCTCTTGGGTGTAGTGCTTTGTGTATTGTCATATGTTTCCTGGTTTTCTGATCTATGCTGCGGAGTTCTGCCTTCGTCCATTCGACTATTCCTGCGCTGTATCTGATTACTGGCACTGCCCATGTGTTTATGGCTTTTATCATATTTCCGGCGTTGAGTTTTGACTTGAGTATCGCCTTGAGTCTCTGCATATATTCTTTCCTGATCGTGTCCTTCATCTCTTGGTGTTTTATATCCCCTCCTTCCATTATTCCCAGGTATTTGTATCCTGTCTCATCTATGTGTTTGATGTTGCTCCCTCTCTGGTAGCTTTCTATCCCTTCAGTTCTTGTTACTTTGGCCTTTTTGTATGTTGACTAAGGCGCATTTTTCTATTCCAAACTCCATCCTGATGTCCCCAGATACAATCCTTACAGTCTGGATTAGGGTATCTATTTCCTTGATGCTCTTACCATACAGCTTGATGTCGTCCATGAACATCAGATGGTTGATTCTGTTGCCTCTTTTCTTGAGGTTGGGTACCCTGCATCCATCTTCTGTAGTACTTTTGTCATGGGAATCATGGCTACTACGAAGAGTAGTGGGGACAGTGAGTCGCCCTGGAAGATCCCTCTTCCCTGATATTAACCTCTTGCTAGTCTTATTCCAGAGCTTGTAAGTATTGTATTCCAGTTGCACATTGTATTTTTGAGGAAGCTGATGGTGTTTTCCTCTGCCCCATATATTTTCAGGCATTCTATTAGCCATGTGTGTATCATGTCGAAGGCTTTCTTATAGTCTATCCATGCCATGCTTAGGTTGGTTTTCCTTCTCCTACTGTTCTTCATTACCATTTTGTCTATCAGGAGCTGGTCTTATTATTATTATTATTATTATTATTATTATTATTATTATTATTATTTCCTTAATACTGAGCCGCACATTGCAATATTTTCACATACATTCATTTTTGAAGTTGAAGGAGTTGGGCAGCTACGCGAGAGAAAGATTCGGCTAGAATTGAATGAGAAGTAAAAGGCAGAAAGCAATACAACTGAAGCCAAACGAGCATTTCAAAGCACCATTAGTATCCTCTACAGTGTGTCGCGTGTGGAGTAATGTAATTCCCCACCCCCAACGCCGTCCTAACTCCCTCACGAACTGACGATAAAATGAAAAAAGAAAAACTGTTAACGATCCAACAAATCGAGGTTCTCATCGCACCTCAAGGCCACAGATTGTGCCGCCAGCCAAGCTGTCATTAAAGCGCACAGAATCCGACAAATTTATGACCAAATAAATTCGGCGTCAGCGCCTGGAAATCGGAAAACCAATGATGCTCTCATTGCTAAGCCAGCAGCAGCAGCAGCATCAACAGAGGGAAATTTAGCCTCCCTGGTCATTGTAATTATCGCCTAATATTTCACAGGGACTGCACACGATGGGAAGCAGAGTATTAAAACGTTGTAAAATGCACGATACTTTCGCGCATTTTCTGTGTAGACACTGCCGTCAGGTATTAGCTCTTCAGCTATTTCCATGTGAATAACTCGGAAGACCTCTCCGCGTTTCTGACGCTACACTGACACAAACACGCGCGCAGCGCGCACACACACACACACACAGATTGCAATATAAAGTCTATCGATTCTCGTTGTACTGCTTTTGTTTTATTTCTTAGGAAAAAATGTACCGATGAAATGTGTCACGGAATTTTTAAAACATTTCTCTCATATTATATTCACTTCATACAATGTTGAACATAAGATATGATTTTAAAATGGCATAACAAAACAAGCAAATGATACAGTGACATTTTCAAATATTTTTATGAAATTGAGGTCAAGCTAAGCACCAAGTCACTTCAGCCATTCAGTGCTAAGGAGAATGAACAGTGGGAGCTGGAGCGGTTGGACTGCACCATAAAGAGATCCTGTGTATAAGAGAGAAACTAAGAAGCAATAGTTTGAGAGGTTAGACAGCAAAACTGAAGAGAGCCAGTTGGAATGGAGGTCACGTAGAACGCTTAAAAACTGGGCTGTGAAAAAACAACGGACATAAACTAGCAAAATAGTTTCCAACGAAAAAGAACATCATTTTCAAGGTTTAACGAAAGTGCTTGACCCTTTCATCAATTCATACCTAATTTAATGGCCGCATATTAATCAACAATAACTGCAAATGCAAATAGATAAATTTGACAATTTGTTTTCGTTCCCCTTGGAAGAAGCATAAGCTCCTTGGGAAAGGCAAAGTTGTTACGTAGGAATTTATTATGACTTTCAGGAACGTATAACGCTCGTAAAACTTTAGGGATTTCATAGGATTAAAAGTTCAGAAGGTATATCCTCGTTGAATAGTATATGGCGGTGCATAAACTATGTGGAGAGAGAGAGAGAGAGAGAGAGAGAGAGAGAGAGAGAGAGTCTAACTATACCATAAATTAAACGAAGCCCGTGTGAAACTATTTGGTCAAGCTTGGTGAAAAAATATTATTTGACCTCAATTTTGCGTAGGAAATTCATGTGCAGAGCTAACTTCCACATATAATACACATACGAGCGTAAAATATTTAATTTCCATTCTCTTTGAGTACATGCGATCACTATCTTACAAACAGTAAATGCGATCACTGTCTTAAGGAGATAAGCAGTTACGAAGATAATGCGGTTTTGCTTCGCGTGAAGGGCGCATTTTGCGAGATATAATGACTTCACTGTATTTTACAATTGTTATTCACACCATATCCTGTACAAAGTTCTGACATTCTAAGATCAATTTTAAAGCTCCCGTAACAGTTAAACTGACGTATACATCACTCGTTTCAAATGATACCGTCTTCCAAAATTTAATGTACAGTACTTTAACAAAGGTTTCAGCAGCAAACGTCACCAGCTGAAGAAGAGAAAGGCTGACTCTATAATAACCATACAGCTTGACAGGTACACTACGATTAGTCACTAATTTTAGATTGGCCCAGTTCAAAAGGCCTGCCTTGTTCACTATACATTACTCCATTACGGGTTGCTTTGTGAGTTAATTTCACTGGGAAAATGCTGTTCACTACATGTTCCAGTGCTGTTCGGGTGCTTTGGCTATCATATGGCAGAGCTGAATTGAGCACTTATATCATTTGAATGGGTAGTTAATCAATTTACGAGGGACAGGCTCACAAACGAACAGACCCAGGAGGAGAGAGAGAGAGAGAGAGAGAGAGAGAGAGAGAGAGAGAGAGAGAGAGAGGGGTTAAACTTGCCAGTACGGAGATTTTACTGTTCTCGTTGTCGTACTTGCAACGTCATTTTAAGTATTTACAGCAACATTAGTGTTATGAATTTAAATACATTGGAGTTTTTACAGGTCTACTTTTAGTAGCAATGTTTCTTTGCTAATACATGGCCTACAAACTCAGTTATAGTACTATTTTGGTGCTGCGTGATCTGGAAAAATCCAATTAACAGATTACAATGACTCTAGTTTTAGATCAGATCGCAGGTTGTGAAAAAAATTAGGTTAAATAAGCGTTTATCTTTTTCTCACATTTATACAAGTATATTCTATCTAAAAAGAAGTTAGGAAACGATGACATATTTAAGATATATTAAATGAAATTTTTTGGTAACTACAATAATTGTACTAAGTTGTGGCGCTACACACGACTTGCTAACTGCATGAGATGTTTGTCTTAAAAAACATATCAAAGAATGTTATATTAAAGCATTCAAAGAAAAAAAACTAAGAACGTTGCATCTGCATTCACAGTAATGATAATCAAGTTTTTTTCTAGATAAGCACTGCTGATGCTAAGAAATTCGAAGATGATTGGTTATACGTATAGCGAAGATGAAAATTCCAAGTCAAATATATTCCATAAAAAAATTTAAAAAGTAGAGATGGATTCAAGTATGTAAATCGTAACGGCCTTTTCTGACGTAAACTCGTAAATTATCGTCCTAATTAAATCGTTTTCCTAGTTTCCCCCACTGTTACTTATTCTATCGCGTTTAAATCAAATTCTTTTTATTTTCCAAAAATTTCTCATTAATTTTTAAGGTCATGTCTAGAGAAAACCTTGAAGTTTCCCATTTTCATTCTTTAAAATATAAACTCTAAAATAGAAACGTTTCATAAACTCTGACAACACTTTCTTTTGTCTTTCTACACCTCAGTGGAAAGGGCTTTAACATGTTGAACAAAAAGGAATTGAATTTTTCTGCATCAGCTGTTCGGAGAAAAAAGTTGTAAAAATAATCCTTTTCATTTTGACAGCAACAAAAGCATTTTCTGATATTGCCCAATAAGTGCTTCTAAAAAATTCTGCAGCTAATAAATCAGTCCTCTTGGTAAACAGCTTCCAACTGCATTTTAAGCCGATTCCAATGTCACATCCAATTGAAAAATAATGGATTTCATTTTAAGAATGCGGTAAGGTACATCTCGTAAGCTATGGCAATAACAAATAATTCATTAGTATTTAGAATTTTCCTTTGTTTATTATATTTGACGGGTATCTGCCGTCATACGTTTCAACGTTTGTTACGATTTATATTAGTATATATATATATATATATATATATTTATATATATATATATATATAGTATATTATATTTATATTATTATATTTTATATCTTATCTGACGGTTTTTCAACATTTATCATGTGAATAAGGAATTATTTATCGAGTTGCTTAAATCATTTTTTTCTTAAAATTAACTAAATTATTTGTTCTCTTATGAGAATGTAAGTTCGTAGTCATAATTACGAGACTTGAATGTTTTATAACACCTAAATAAATCTTTCATAAAGATGTAAACGCCTAAAGCATCATCCCTTTTTAATGATAAAATCAATGCTCCTGATGGCTGAAATATTTACAGAGAAAGACTGATAATAACTTCCACTAGCTGTACAAAAACAGGACTTCGGCAAAAATTAAGCTTGGAAAAATAGATGAGCAGTTCAAAAAAAGTATCGTTATATTTGTGAGACATATTGAAGTTTATTCTGAACGCAACATTTCGTGATGCTTTGTAGGTAATATGGATTTTTAGGGCAAGAATAAACTCAAAAAGACAGTCTCGCAGTGTTTCAGAGGTTAGATTTAAAATGTTGGTTCCATCTGATTTAAAGCCATGAAAGAAATTTAAAATAATGCATCAACATTTATAAAATGGAAAACCGAAAATTGTATTGCAACCGATAGTTATACTACTAACACGACTACAACTACGACTACGACTACGACTGACTACTCTACTACTACTACTACTACTACTACTACTACTACTACCACTTTAGCAGGAGTATTAATCATTTGTTGCTACAACTGCCACCTTCTCTCATATCACTGATAAATAACAAAGCACTGGAAACAAGTACGAGGTTGATTAGCATAAAAATCATGACATAATCAATCCCCAGCTTCATAAATGAAAAAACTTGCAATATTTTGAAAAGCCCTTCCGACGGATAATGAAATTTTTCTAAAGCGTGAATAAAAAATCGGGAGATTATTCATTTCTGAACAGCCGCCTTGACAAACGGAAGCAGATAATGAAAGATGGAAGACTGTAATTTACCCCAATTTTTTCTTACTGTCAAACAATTTTTGCGATCGATTATAAATACAGCTGCACATCAGTAACAAATAAGTTTTTATAACCTTTTCCGTACTCATTATCAATACTAATGACGACGGAAACAAAGTTATTTAAAGTATGTGAAAGCTACTATTGGTAAGAATCACAGTGAACAGCTTCCCCTTCACTCCACTTGTGTATGAACAGAAGAATGTGTTTAGGGATTGACGGATTGATCATAGCTACCAAAACTGCCGTCACAACAATGTGTTTAGGGAATGAAAAGAGTAAACAACATCAAAAGACGTTTCCCAAATCATTCGAATTTCCGCTCTCATGTTCACTCCAGATAAGACACGTCCCGCCTGTCTCATATTTACGAATTCAAGTGGTCTGACGTCATCTGGCTTTGAGAATGTCATGCTGCTCACCCTTGACGTCACAAAAAAAAAATTCTTATTACCAGTATTTACATCTGACATTTTCAGAGGCACTAAATAAATTCCTTGGCGTGTCTATTTTTTTTTGAGGGGGAAGGGAGTGAGGTTGAGGGGGTTGGGGGTTTGGGGAGTTTTTCGAGGAACTTCATTTAGGGGCATAGGATAATATGATGGGATACAGAGGCAGCTCCGGTTTCAGCTTAAATATGCTGTTATTGAATTTTATATGGAAGCCATTAGTAATTGGCCTTTTACAAAACTTCATCAAAACATATTATAATTCCCCATAACTTCCAATAACATGTAAGTCTTTCCTCACCCATAATAGCCAATACACAAAGACTAATCATTCATCGTCATCTCGTCTGCAGGTGAATTTTAATAAAATACACAATCCACGTTCGACGGACAATCCAATTCCCACCCTCCTCACTGAGACCCAACAGGGGGGGGGGGGGGGGGGGGGGGGGGGGGGGGACATGTTTGCCACCCCAGCTTCCAGGGAATCTTTCGACCAAAGAGCGTTCATTTCTCATGAGGTGGTCTTCCAGCCTTCCGCAGGAATGGCAGTGGATTCTAAGCAGAATGAATATCTCACATCTTCCTGTCTAAAGCATCTCAGAGGACTGAAGACTGGGGGAGGGGGGCTGAGGCTCCACCCAATCATTCCGACAAGGCCCTCCCACTCTCTGGTCAAAGATCCTCCCACTTCTTTGTGACGCGGACTTTCCCAATCGATTACTCAGAGGGCATCAATCTGATGTCAGGAATGGCTCTAGATGTTACTTGTGTGTGTGTATTTACATATACACACACATATATATTAAATATATATAGATTAAACTATATATATATAAGATATATATATTAATATAATAATATCTATATATATATATATATATAATTTATTAATATATACCTAATATACATATATATAAATACTATATATATATTATATATATTTATTTATATATTTTTATTATATATATATGTATATATATATTATGTATATATATATGTAATATATATATATAATATATATATATATATATATATATATATATATATATATATATATACTATATAATCATCGATAAGGGGAAGAAGGCACACAAAGATGATGTACAAGCTGTCTTTATTCCGACGTTTCGTAGTTGTTCACACAATTACATCATCATGGCTGTTAAAATTAAAACATAAAATTCCTTGTGAAATTGTAAAAACTAAAACCAAGCATTAAGTATTGAGAAAACTGAGAATTATTATTGCAAAATCTAAAAAATTCACAAGTATTACTTTTAATCATTTTAATTGCCCGCATTTTAAAACTTCTTGAACTCGCAGTACTGCACACTGCTTTTATTTTTAATGGAAAATCATTCAGACAAATAGAGGGCATAGCCATGGGATCTCTTCTTGTTCCCATTTTTGCTAATATCTTCACGTGCGCCCTACAGGAGCGCTTGCTCGATAATTACACATTAAGAAGAATTCTACCCCCTTTTTTATTCCAGGTATATTGACGATACGTTCGCCCTCTTTAAAGTGAATATGAAGCTGACCTATTCGTAGAAGATGCCAATACAATACCCCTAAACATCAAAGTTTACCATCGAGAAAGAGGTGAACGACCGTCTGCCATTCCTGGACATTCTAGTTTTCAGACCAAACGATTTTTAGGAGGAAAAATTTACTGAACTTGGTACCAATTTTTATAGCTCATGTTTTGCTCATTTTAAATCCAACTCCGTTTCTACCCTCCTCCAACGAGCACTCGTCCTTACATCGAACTGGAGCCTTTTCCATGATGAAATTACATTTTTAATTGACTTGTTTTCCTGCAAAGCTGGTGTACAGGACATTATATCACCTACTAAACAAACATTTTTGTACAAAACCAAAAGTTTTAACTGTCCAAAAAACTGAAGTTTAATGCGTGTTTTCCATTTACTCATGACTTCACATTTCACACAAAGTTTATGCAAATTATTCAGGAACATTATTAGGCCGACAATGTTATCTCTAAAAGCTGATACTATCATCTCTCCCATATTGCAATCTGTTTAGGCATTTTATTCCTAACATAACTAAAGTGTAATTATGAATATTTAAGGATCAGTTGGTAGTTTTGCATCCATGTTCGCAAGCCTCATTACCGTTTCCATTCAGAACGTATTATGAGTGAAGAATAGAAAAACTTCTATGCAAAATTAACGCAGCTGAAATAGCCATTATCTTCCATAAAATCTGAATACATATAAATTATGTGCAACAGATTTCAGTATTTAGAAATGATCTGTGACAGGCAAAAAATATAGATATACGGGCGTGCACGTGAGAGAGAGAGAGAGAGAGAGAGAGAGAGAGAGAGAGAGAGAGAGAGAGAAAACAACTCCCCTGCTAAGAAGAACGAAAAACAAAAAAGGTTGAAATGGCACAGCAGGGAACAGAAGCTTGGAAAATGACAAATTAAGCGGACCATGTAAGTCACAGAGAGGGAATCTCCTCTCAAGAGCAAATAATTTACCGACTTGTTAAAAGAAGCCTTTCTTCGCAGGATTCTTTAAAAGAGAATCTGGTTGACCTTGAAAACGTTCGCCTACGAGAGAGAGAGAGAGAGAGAGGGAGAGAATGAAATTCCTCAGAGGAGATTGTGCGCTGAACCAGTGCTCACCTCAACAAACTCACTCCAGAGTAAGAGCGAGGAAAAAAAATATTGGCAGAGGTCTTGAAGGATATCGTTTGTTGATCTGAGTCATCCTTCGCTTTCCCTCTGCAGGATGCAGGATTCCTCTGGTGCTTTAGGATTCAATCCCCTTGCTTTCCCCGAGCGTTTCAATTACGACTAACATGGTAAAATAGATTTTCCAATCTCACTGGGCATCTTACAGCTGATTTCATCACTACAACCTTTCCAAGGGCTGAGAAAAAGAATCTACGTTCATCAATGTAACGTCAATTGAGAAAAATGGACGGTTTAAAAAGAAGTCATTATAAAAAAAAAAATAGTTCAAAACTGAATTGCTAGATAGACGTTCACTATCAACTCGAATAAGAAACAGAA
The DNA here is from genome assembly GCF_015104395.2 of Macrobrachium nipponense. Classification (NCBI taxonomy): domain Eukaryota; kingdom Metazoa; phylum Arthropoda; class Malacostraca; order Decapoda; family Palaemonidae; genus Macrobrachium; species Macrobrachium nipponense. The sequence goes on from NC_087201.1 coordinate 88,396,612, forward strand.
ATTTACGGCAATTGTATCTGCGTCTGATATATCAATTATGAAATCCAATCTGCATGCGCCCGATTCTTTATGTTTATCGCTTTCTTTTTATGTTACGTTCGACAAACAGGCTGAAGAACACCGAGTCAATCTGAGTTTCTTGTACATGTATGTATGTATGTATGTATGTATGTATGTATGTATGTATGTATGTATATGTGTATGTATGTATGTATGTATATATGTATGTAAATAAATAAATTTTTATATATAATGTAAGTATATATGCATATGTATTTATATACGTATATATGTGTGTACACACATATACACGCACGCACGCACACATACATACTACATCATACATACAAAATATTAGATATATATATATATAATATATATATATATATATATACATAGCTATATATTTTATATTAATACATACTATATATATATATATATATATATATATATATATATATAATATAAATTTTAATATATTCATCAACGTAGTATCCCTCAGTTCCTTCCACAGGAACCGAACATCGCAAAACATGACTAATTCTTTCCCTTTACTAACCCTTTTAACATTTCATCCATCACATTTTTCACCCCTTCGGTTTTTTTTTTCTTAGAAAAAATACTACGGAAAAAAATTTGTCTAATTATCTTCTATCTTCTTTCTTTCAATCATGATAACATGAACATTTTACTTCCATAGAGGAGAGCTGGCTGATTCCTGAATCCCTTCATGTACTCCAGCCTTTGCTTCCATAGATATCCCTAATTTTCCTCTAATCCTTGGCACACATCTTCCTATCTTACTGTATCTGGCCTCATCTTAAAATCACCTAAAATTTCCAATCCAAAATACAAGAGTATTGCTTCCATTCTTCCAACTATCAGCATTAACGATCACTATTCCATTGTCCTGGTTCCAATTTATCCGAAAGAAAAACGTATTCTTAGTCACATTTACTTCCACCCTCCTCTGACGAGCACTTCATTCACTAACCTCTGCTGGTTCTCTTCATTCCCAATCAGTGCTACATCACCAGCAAATATCATTCATTCTGTGCTCCAATCACGAGCCATTTTCGTCCCCCAACCCTGGATCTAAAATTGCTGTTTGTCTGTGCCCTCCCACATCACTCACCCCACAAAACGTTGAACAGCCAAGGAGACAACACCTTTGTCTTAGTCCTCTTTTTATATCAGACCAAGTTCCTTGTTGGGCGAATGGTTTTCGCGCTCGGCTACCAATCTGGTGGTCCGAAGTTCGATTCTCGGCTAGGCCAACGCGGAATCAGAGGACTTTATTTCTGGTGATAGAAATTCATTTCTCGATATAATGTGGTTCGGACCCCATAATAAACTGCAGGTCCCGTTGCTAAATAACCAATTGGTTCCTAGCCACGTAAAAATATCTAATCCTTCGGGCCAGCCCTAGGAGAGCTGTTAATCAGCTCAGTGGTCTGGTTAAACTTAGATATGAATATATATCAGACAAGCCACTTCCATGCCTAAATGATGTGAGGTATATTTTATTTCCATGACAAAAACTTGATGCCATCCATATTGCATCTCTAATCAGTTCTATTATAAGCTTTCTCTAAGGCCATGGAATCTTATTCTTAATCAATAACAAAACCACCTGAATGACAGTAAAGCTTGAAAGAATGGAGGCCGTCACCTTTCCTAGATAGCTCAATTTCGAGTGAAATTTTCCAATACGATATATATATATATATATATATATATATATATATATATATATATTATATATATATATATATATATATATATATCTTGCAGGTAGCGTGGATCAATCTTCTGCAATACAATATTTCTTACTATAATGCAAAAGAGGTTTCATTCTAAATCATATCAAAGTTTATGAAAACATACTGAGTAAGACAGTTCATGAATGGGCCATAAATTTTCACGAAACGAGCGCACGTATTATGCCGACCAGAAAAAGTAGAAGCTTTAAAAACTGTTTTGCAGTGCAAAATTATTTAACTGAAATATTTGAAACTTTTTGCGTTCCTTTAAATTCTCAATGAAATATACTCAATTTTGTAAGATTGAATTAGGTAACACATCCCTGTCCTAAAAAAGTTACAGGAAGAAATTGTTATATGTTTCATGCTATTTTTATTTTCTAAAGATTCTAGTTGCATTGAAAAATATAGTTACATACAATGCAATCTTTTCATTTTTGTCTTATACGATTTACGTAAGGGGATGCTGAAAATAATATGAGAAGTCCTCCCTAAGTTACCATAAAACAGTATTATCTGTTAACGTAAGGGTACAAGTATGTACGTTTTCAATTGAACATTTTGAACAGATTTCTTGCTCCAAGATAGATACCATGAAGATATGAAATTTGAAATTGAAACTGAATTGAAAAAGAGGGTGGGACACAACCAGCAGACGGATTCATGTCAGACACTGATCAAATGAAAAGAAATGTTGACAGAAGTGGACATGCAGACATAAAACATTGGATATTGAAAATACAGTTTTTAGTCTGTCGACACCAGAGCGAAATAATGTCAGAGAGAGAGAGAGAGAGAGAGAGAGAGAGAGAGAGAGAGAGAGAGAGAGAACCCTATACTTCGTTGTAGGAGCAGGTCAATTTATACTAATGCGGATAGCAAATTATACCCCAGGTCAATCTCTACCTGAAAAGGGAACGGCAGAACGCCAGAGCTAGACTAATAAAGGAATCTGCCTTGGCACATCAAGAAAATACAAATTCTGATGGTTATCTCCCCACTTCGTTCAGAGATCATGAAAACAACAATGTGGGTTTTTGCTTGAAGCACCTTCAACAACAGTGGTCTGTCTGTGTAAATCCTCGTCTGCCTTTGTTAAATATCCTTAAACGACTTATTAGGCAATTTATCTACTAGTAACTTGTATGGCGAAATGTATATTAAATCAAATAATGAATTCAGAAGTAGAGTTTAAAGTTAGAAACTTTTTGTTTAGGAAGGAGGACCAAGTCCTCAATGTAATAGGTAAGAATAGTGCAAAAATCAAGAGGTGAAAGATTTATTGCAGATATTTTTCTAGTCTTTCGGCATCTAGTGTTGACCTAAACAATGCATTCCATTATGTAAAATATATAAAACTATTAGCTGTGCAATCGTATACAATATTATCTTAGTTAAAATCCACTTTGATTATCAAGAAACATAAATTTCTTTACTAACAACCTATAGTCAAAGGTGTAAAATAAATTCTCACGTCCCCAAGGACAGTTAAACAAATACATGGACATGGTTTTCTTTAAGATTCCACAAGATATCAGACTCGGCAGAAGTATTCAGATTGTGTCGCTAAAGAATATGCAATTTGGTGCAACAGTTACAGTGACTTTACACAAAGTTAATTTCCCACTAACATAGGGCACGATTAACACCTTATACTGAAGATATTGTTTACCTCTTATGAGAAGACAGAGGAGTGGTATCTGCCCAGTACACGAAAACAGTTATGACATGTGATGACACATGCCCTGCATCTTCTGGTCATGTATATTCAAAAAGTAAAGCATGACTCAAAAAGGACAATAAGGGTGATCAGAAGTCAACTAATATATATATATATATATATATATATATATATATATATATATATATATATATATATATATATATAGTGAAAATTGAAGGCGGTTCTATCAACCAGTAGACATCAGTCGATGCAAGGTGAAGGACAATCCTTTATTCCCATTATCAGTACTTTTATTGTCGCGACGTTTCAAGACATAAAAGTCCCATTATCAAGCTAAAAAAAAGATAAAACAAAAGTTAAAATCACAAAATCGGAACACATATTAAAAGTTTAAAAATTTACAAATATAAAAAAACAAGTACAAGAGTAGGGAGGAGTCAATACCATAAAGTGCTGAAAGCACAGACCGAGTAACAATTCGGGCCGGGTCAGCTTCGACTTGAACTCACGAGAGATACAGAGGTGTTGAGGAAGACTGGGTGTTTAACTGCGGAACGAGTTGTTTAATGAAAAGTGATTCTAAAACAGCTAAATGTTATTCGTTAGGGGCTCTTTCCTCAACACCTCTGTATCTCTCGTGAGTTCAAGTCGAAGCTGACCCGGCCCGAATTGTCACTCGGTCTGTGCTTTCAGCACTTTATGGTATTGACCTCTCCCTACTCTTGTACTTGTTTTTTTATATTTGTAAATTTTTTAAACTTTTAATATGTATTCCGATTTTGTGATTTTAACTTTTTTTTTTATTTTTAATTAGCTTGATAATGGGACTTTTATGTCTTGAAACGTCGCGACAATAAAAGTACATATAATGGGGATAAAGGATTGTCCAGCACCTTGCATCGACTGATATATATATATATATATATATATATATATATATATATATATATATATATATATATATATATATATATATATATATATATCAAAAGCCGACCTTTAGTGAATATGAACAAGGAATATTCAGAGATCAGTCATTTGGGAATCTATAGAAAGGTCAGATATAAGAAAAAATTTATCGAAGTCGTTCTGTTGCCATAGTGTGATGACCTCTGATATCCAAACTCTTTGCTAAAAAATAGAGTTGTTTACTGTACCTCTGCACCAGCGACGATAGACAAAAAGTCAGCTCCCCTAAAATTTAACGTGAAATATTATTTGTTTATGCATCACCAGTGAGTGCACAAGGTCACTCGGTTTACTTGACCACGAGGACTCTCACCGACCTTGACGGGTATCAAACGAGGCGTCACTCAAACTCTCAGTCAGACTTGAGTGCCGAGAGCTTTTCTAGCTTGAGCCCTAAAAGCATCCTGGATATTGACACAATGGACCTCACATATTTCCATTCACCCTCGAGTGCTTCCACAATATACAGAGATTTCATCTTTCCTAAGGGCTCTCGACAGTTTGGGTCAAATTGTCTCTCTCATTCTCTTTCACTTGCTTACAGATTTCGGGCGATCACGATAAAATTGTTACACATTATAATAGTATTCACCATTGTTTTTAGTCATTATTTCACCGAACATCCGAATTGTCTTTCCTGAGACGGGGATGGAGTACAATTTGTGTACCGTTGCCTTATCGAATGATAGCTCGGAAAGCCTGAAGAAAAATTTTACTTTATCTGAGGTACATTTAATTCCTTTAAACAAATAAGGACATAGCCGCCCCTCCCCCCACCCCCTCTACATCACGATATGATAAGGGTCTCCTGATGATTTTATTTGGATGCTATTTGGTGATATATTACTTCAGTTGGTCATTTCCATACAATAATACGTTTCTAAAAAAATGAGATGAAAAAAAATTGCAGACTAGTGGTAATTTGGAGGAAAGGGATATACGCTAATATGATTTAGACTTAGGCCTAAAAGTACTCCAGCTACCAAGTAATATATATTTCACCTCCCAATTGGAGAACCAAAAGAAAGTTACATGATTCAGCTTTTGTTAAACGTTTGTTTGTTGCAGACTTCAGCCATTATCTTCTGCGTGAACTATCTCCTTATTAATAAACTTATCAAGTTTCCTTCGCAGCCGTAATCTTTATAGTAAATTGATTTCTTGAGATTTGCAGTGACAAAGTTTCATTTACATTCATCCGTTACCCTCGCCATTATTTCAAGAGGGATCTATTCGGTAATTTTTGCCACCTGGCCGAAACTCTTGCATCCTGAAAAATCTAAGTTTAAAAAAAATGCTTGCTAAAAAAAATCATCAGCATGTGTCAGGTTCAAAGGTCAGATTTAACACGAAGAGCATGATATTGACACTGTAAAAATATCTATTTGAAACCACACACACACACACACACAGGTCGTAAAAAACAAGTAAAAAATGCGCCGAAGCATTTTCAGTGCAATTGAGTTTTCTGTATAGCGTATGATCACGGCCACCGAAAACATATCTTTCGGTGGTCACGGTATAATGCTGTTACATCGTGGCCCGTGAAACTTTAACCATGGCCAGGTGGTGGACTGTCCTATATAGTTGCCACACACAAGATTATTGCTAACTTTAACTTTACATAAAAAAAATTACTGAGGCTACAGGGCTGCAATTTGCTATGTTGATGATTGGAGGGTGGATGATCAACATACCAATTTGTAGCCATCTACCCTCATTAGTTTTTAAGCTCTGAGGACCGACAGAAAAAGTGCAGACGGACAGACAAATAGCCATCTCAATAGTTTTATTTCATAGAAAACTACAGAAAACTCAGTTGCACTCCTGTTTACCGTTAGTCAAACTCAGTCAAATCCGGCACAAGAGGATGATGGAGTGTCCTGTTGTTACCAGATGCTCATCACTCACATTGAATAAAGTGTACCAAGTGTCCTGATTGATTGATTCCTACGTCAAATCGCCGGTCGATATCGAAATCTAGTTGTTTTTGACAGTGTGAAGAGTCAAAGCCGTACATGACTGTACGTACATGCGTATTTGGGTGTGGGAATGATACCGCATCGCAACCGGAAACACGGTGTCTGGGTCGCATTGTCGAATTGGGCGGGGTTCCTCTTTTCACCCAACACGTTCCTCTCTCTCTCTCTCTCTCTCTCTCTCTCTCTCTCTCTCTCTCTCTCTCAGCATCCTTGTCATCATTTCCTCTCTCAATTCCCCTCATCAGTTGTGAGATGAACAGACTTCTTCCATCTCCTTATCATCGAACAATTTTTGAACAAATTTTCTCACCGCATTTTTCTGTTTGTTTTCATGTTTTCACTGGAGTCGCGCTTAGAAAATGACACTATAAATATTGGGAAATATATATATTTTACTCTTTACATCCAGCTTCGTCTGCAACAAACACCACGAGAAATATGTTTATTGATAACGTAAATTCAATTCCGAAATGTAAGAAGGGTCTTGAGAACTGATCATTATGAATAGCTACGAATACTTACGAGAGTAACGTTATAGATTATAGACGATTCGACGAGTAAGAGCAACGTAAGTACAGGGGTTGAATTGTAACCCACTTACTCGTGTCCCTATTTTATTAATGCGTGCATAAGTTGCATAATGCGGGTCAACTTTATAGATGCAGCAATTGCAGCCACTGTAATGACACTTTTTTTTTTATACGGGAGTCGATACATTTAGGAATCCATCGGTCACATTATTCTCCGCAATGGCCTCCCTCCCTCCGTGCCCTCAATCCTTTAAATGATCTTATTTAAATTTGCGACGCTGTCTGATTGACTGAGCGAACATTTCCTAGGATACGCAAGTCTTTGCTCGACATCATTCATCATTATTTCTCCCGCACTGGTGAGTGTTGTAGTCGCTAGGAATAAGCGGCGTAATTGTGTCGTTACGTAACTTTTTCTAAAATATGTATGTATGTATCAAGCTTCAGGCATGTACAGGTAATAACACTTAATACTATCATCACTACCTTGCAATTCCCTACAGTCCCACTATCAATAGTAGTTAACGACTGAGTAGTAATGGCAGAGCAAAAATCATAGTAACAAAAAGATTAGGAGCAGCAGTGTAACGCAATATCAACATCTGCAGGATTTAGAGCGGAACAAAATAATAATGTGACGTCCGGAAATCAGTTCTTTGTTAATAGTGTTTACTTCTGTAGTATATATATATATATATATATATATGTATATATATATATATATATATATATATATATATGTATATATATATATATATATATATATATATATATACACACATATACATGACGTATCATGCATGCATGCACGCAGACACACACACACACACACACATATATATATATATATATATATATGTATGCATTTACACATTACTATAAACTCAAAATCTACATATCATGTATGTATGTATATGTATAAAATTTATGTATACACATAGATACATATCATATATGCATGCACACAGACACACACACACACACACACACACACACATATATCATATATATATATATATATATATATATATATATATATATATATGGGTGTGTGTACACATATGTATTAATTTATATATACATATAGATACGTATCATACATGCATGCACACAGACAAACAAGACACAAGACACACATACACACACAACAACACACAACATATATAATAATTAATACTAAATATATTTATAATATATATATATAATTATATATATAATATATATTAAACATACACATATATATACCTTAATATACATATATGTATATATGCATATATATAAAATATATATGTATATATAATATATATTCTTCCTTATATTAATCCATCCTCTATCAATCCCACTCCCTCCCCGTTAACAATGGGCTTCTCTCCCATCCCGCACCGCTTCTTTTCCCCTGACATTTCTATCCTTTGTCACATCCTGTTATCAAGACTAAAGTTTCTCAGTTACTTCTTGCATCTGAAACTTGGAGAACAATAGACATACAGGACATAATAATTCTTGTTCGCTCAAGCGTGATCGGGGAAATAGAGCCATAAGTAAAATAAAAAAAAAATGAAAATAGTTATCTCTCCGTCAATGTGTCCGGAAAAATTGGACACAAAAGTGACTTACCAACAAAACATGGGCTAATATTTTCCCGATGATGTTCAGTTTAAAATGTTAGACTAAAAAATACTTTCTGTCATGTTGAACATTACTTGAAGAGAGATAAACGTTGAAAAAAAAATGGAAAATTGTGATCGGAAATACTAAGTTTAAATATGCCCGAAATTACGTGTTTTAAAGTTCCTTCAATTTTCTTATATTAGTTAACATAGCACACATACATCTATAGTCATAGTATAGCGCTTACAATTTATCACTGCACCCTATTTCACCCTATATGAGGCAAAGGCTTAGGTGAAACGTCATATAAAAGTCTTAGGGAAGAAATGAAGGGTGAGCAAACTGTTCCTGCGTTGTGAAATACCAGCTAATAGCTTGGTCCAGTACTCTGATTGCTACCATTCCTAGAATGTCGACGGGTTGACAGGTGAGATTTTATATAGATTTTTTTTTCTATGTTCAAGGGGGTGGATAATTGTAGCTATAGAATGGCAAAACTAAATATGTAAGCAATGGCAGGGTGTGAGGCTAAACTTGTTCTGCATACTACTTCAAGACTTTACCTTAGGATAAAATGTGTATGTATGTATGTATGTCTGTATGTATGTATGTATGATAGTATGTATATATAAAATTGTAATAGCCACAATATCCTTTCAACTCCTCAAATTCTTTGCTCTTTTTTGGGTACACTTGTCACTACAAATCCTTGAGCTCCAACTTCAAAGATATTGGAAGAAATCATGATGTCCGGCACGTGGTCAGGTCGGCAAGGTGAACTCGTCGTGATTATGGTGTCGCGGGTTCGTTTCTCGCTACCGGATGTCATGATTTCTTCAAATATTTCAAATATCTATGAAGTTGGAGCTCAAGGCTTTGTAGTGAAAAGCTATCCAAAAAAGAGCAAAGACTTTGAGAAATTAAGAGGACATCGTGGCTATTACAATTCCATAAGCATCTGGTAAAAATGACCAGTAGATGCTACATAATATTATTATATATATATATATATATATATATATATATATATATATATATATATATATATATATATATATATATGTGTGTGTGTGTGTGTGTGTGTGTGTATACAACCCAGCTGTGCCCAGGCAATCTTTGTTTGACAACCTATAAACTCTCTGCCCAGTATTTTTTACATCATATATTTCACCACTTATCAACTCCCCCACCTCCCACCTCCCCTTTATCAGGGCTGAACTTAGACTTGAAGGGCGTCGGGAGTGTCTCTATTCATCCAAGTGACCTCCAATATCTGTAATTTTTTACATTTCAGTTTTTACCCATTCTCACCCAACCCCCTCCTTACTATTGGGGCTGAACTTGAACTTAAAGGGCATCAGGAGTTTCACTAATCATCTCAGCGACTTTGAAAACTATGGATTAGACACTAATATTTGAACATGGACTTGAAGGGCATCGGGAGTGTAAGTATTCATGTTAGCGACTTCGAAAACTAAGGATTACACGCAAATATCTGTCGTTTTCGATTATTTTTACATGTCCTACCATTCCCACCCCCTTTCTCACCCCCCTCCTTATTGGGGCTGAACTTGGATCTACAGGGCGGCATCGGGATTGTCTACTCTCCGACCTCGAAAACTATGGATGAAACACTAATATCTGCCGTTTTCTGTAATTTCCACATTTCACCCCCTTTTCAACCCCCGCCCCACACCACCCCCTTTGGTGCCAGTGATGTCTTACTCCCACATGTAAGTCACATATACATATACCAAGTTTGGTTGAAATTGCTCAATGCGTTTCAAGCTGTATCTGGAACATACCCACACACGCACACACACAATAATACGGTAACGTTACTTATGTCCTTGGCTGGAAAATCGAACCAGACTCAATAGTAAATAGTGGCAAAAAAAGAATCCGATGTCTGTGTTGCAGGCTTCCCTACTCTATATTATTCTATAGATGTAACCTACGACAAAATTACATTTATCGGAAATAAAACAACAATAATTAATAACAGAGTTTGGCATTTTCGATTTTAATGAAAGATAGCATTGCACAATCACTGATGTTCCGCTTGTGGAAGCACATAATATGGTCCAGTAATGTTTTCGTCTAAAAGTGGGAAATCTAATTTCATTACTGTACGCTTATCCAAAAATGTAACAAGGAAAAATAAAGAGCAATTTTAAATAATACGGGATTTCACAATATATTTGTCGATAAGGCTCACAGAGGCTTAACCTGCAATCTCTCTCTCTCTCTCTCTCTCTTCTCTCTCGTCTCTCTCTCGGCCTTTCTCACTCGCCCATCCACTCACTCCTCTCTCCTCCCTCTCTCTCTCTCTCTCAACCGATTCTTCTATATCAAAGGTAATAAAAGTCCAACGTGCAACACTTTACCCTTGCCAGAAGCCCTATCTGAATGGAATAACTTGTAAAACGCCCAGAGCTGGAACTAGTCAATTTCTCCTGCCAATTCTTCGTAAGATTTGTCACTTGCTGACTGCACAAATACAAGAAAAACCTTTCGCCATAGATGTCAACTTTCTGAGTCAATATGCACAGTGTCATTCATACACATGCATACGTGTGCATATGCATCCACACACATGTGTATGTGTCCATATTTAGATAGGTATTATGATATATAATTATATCTATATCTTAAATGATATATATATGTGTATATATATGTATATATATACTATATATATATATATATATATATGTATATATATATATATATATATATATATATATATATATATATATATATATATATTGAAATCAACAATGAAAAGTTGCCTTTACCCAAACATGATTTTAAACTGCCACAAATATTAGAACAAAGAAAATAGTCGGAAATATTTTCAAACAAAATAAGACCCTTTTCACTCTCAATTAATCCATGGGTCTAATTTAGTAAGAGATAGATACATGCAATTTACTTAATATCAACACTGAATATACCATTCACGTCACTTCTCTTCAGCTTAGTAAATTAGATACCGGACTGCTAGGAACGTATACGATACCATTTATCTTCCAACAGGAAAGATAAATTTCGCGAGAAATTCAACGACTTTATCAAGATTTATTTTTCAGCCTGGTAATGCCGAGTATTCTGCTAGCGTATTATGCATATATGTATATATGTATACATTCATCGTTCATTTATCTTAATTTGGTCATAATTAAACTAAACTTTATTTTTCTCATTTTCTACATGTTCTCATTTCTGAACAAAAAAAATTTAATTTTCCATCTGACTGGTCTGACCTATACATACATATACATACATATACATACATACATACATACATATATATATATATATATATATATATATAATATATATATATATATATATATATATATATATATATATATATATATATACATATATATATATATATATATATATATATATATATATATATATATATATATATATATATATATATATATATCATTTCGTATTTTCTAAATTCGCTCAAACTCATCAATAACACCTTATTCCAGCGACGGCGATTGAGAAATTAATTAAAAATAATTGAGAGGCGCTGGATTAAAGAGATCTATCAACAAACAAATTTACTCCATAGTTAATGAAGAATAACTTCCAAGCGTAAAATATAAAATAAAGACAATGTGCTTAATGAAGGAAATGAATGAAATGACCGAAGAATAACGGACACTAAGAGAGGATGAAGTTTACAAAAGGAAGAGACCCAAGGAGGCTGGTGTGAGAGCCAGTGGGTTACAATCAAAAAAGAGATCTCTACATAAGAACTGATTTCGGTATATATATATATATATATATATATATATATATATATATATATATATATATATATACATACTTTATATATATATATATATATATATATATATATATATATATGTGTGTGTGTGTGTGTGTGTGTGTGTATGTATACATATATACGTGTGTATGTATGATATATGTAGGTATATACATATATATGTGTGTGTATGTATGCATACATATATGCAGGTATGTAAGTGTATATATGTGTATATGTATGTGTGTATATATATGTAAACATATATGCAGGTATGTATGTATGTTTGTGTATATATATATACATATGTATGTATGTATGTATGTATGTATGTATATACATATATAAATGCATATATATAAACATCATATAAAAGTTTCCGTGCCCGTGGATATTACCGTATAAATATATTTGCCTCCTCCTCGTGGGCAATTTATTACACGGAGCGTTGGTTCAAATCCAGCTTGCATCGTCAGGCTATTTATCACCTAACTTTTAACGCTATAAAACGAACACATTCTGCTCCGAATATTAAAGACTAGGTTTGGTTTCGAGAGGAGCGAATTATTTTGCCCCGGTGAAGAAATTTATGTTATTTCAGCGGCGGGAACTACAGATGCTAGGGCATTACAAATGAATACAAGTGACTCTAAATCAATTATTTCTTATTTTCATTTTTCTCTCTTTCATATTTTACTAGAATAAGCGTTTTGTGGTCTGTGCCTCTCCCCTTTTGAAATCAATCCTTCGCTTTTTTTTTAAACTAATATATTTTGAAAGCGTCAACCTCATCATAATGAAGAGCAAAATCTGAATATTCCCTGACAGCTGTCAGTGAGCGATACACATCGAAAATGATGGAGAAAAAAGTAAGTAAAAAGAAATGTCAAGCAATTAAGAACTTTAATGATTAACGCATAAATGATCTAGATTTAAGATGGGTTTTTTCCAATGATTATTTCATTAATCCAAAAATCTCGTTTATTGGAATTTTTCTTAAAATAAATATAAAACGTCTACTCGTAATTTCGATTATTTTTTTAGTAACTTTCTGATACTCCATCTTTGATAACTGAACTTGTATTTATACCGTCATTTAATAACAAACACCACATGTGAAAACATTTTGCAACCTATATTTCGAACTAAATTCACTAAAAAAAATAAAAACAAAGAGAAAAAAACAGCCAGCAATTCAAGAACAAAAAAAATAACGTGGCCTACGTCGTGAAATCACAAGCATATAGTTTGGCGCAATACTTGATTACTGCTATCAATAGCATGTTGACAGGCCAATACAAAAACCAATTTACTCTGTCTGTAAAATAAAATAAAATAAAAAAAATTCAGGGGTGTGGGGAAATGAAGAATAATATTGAAGATAGAGTAAAGGACAAGGTATGCAGATAGCAATATTCTTTTGGTCGCTGTTGCTGAATCGTCTGAAATACAAACTGAAGGTTTGATCCCCAGTCCCCAGAGATTGCACGATATATCAAATATAAACGATTTATAGTATATATATATATATATATATATATATATATAAGTTATATATATATATAGTATATATATATATTATATATGATATATATATATAAATAATATTTACATATATATATGTATATACTATAATATATGTAATAATCTTACACACATATATAATATTAGCCGAATGGATAACGTCACTGACGCCCTGATTTCTTCGCTGTCCGCTGGGCGGTGGTTAGAACCCACGAGAGGACGAAATTATTATCAACTATGAAATACATTAACTCCGAGGTAGAGCGAATTAGATATTAAAGGATATTTGTAGCTCGAATAATTTATATGCATCACAGTGATGTGATAATTATTCATATATATATATATATATATATATATATATATATATATATATATATATATATATATATATATATATATATATATATGCAGAAGCCAGGTACTATGTCGTACCTCTAAGTAAATGGGGATACAATCCACAATGAAGTAAATTCCTCTTGTAGTTAAAATATATATTACTTGTATAGGATTAAAGCTTTCGACCATCAACTGTGGTCTTGTTCACTAAAGTGAACAAGACCACAGTTGATGGTCGAAAGCTTTAATCCTATACAAGTAATATATATTTTAAACTACAAGAGGAATTTACTTCATTGTGGATTGTATCCCCATATATATATTATACATATATATATATATATATATATATATATATATATAATATATAATATATATATTATATATATATATACTGTATTTATATACATTTTATATCTATACATATATATGTACCATACAAGAAGATACTATCTAATGATCAAAACAAGATCTGATGATGACTTTTTTCCTTTGCACCGGTAAAATTTTGTGAAGGAAGTATGTTATCGAAATATGACAAAAAATATTACTAATAAGAAATTATCTATCCTAATTTAAATCGAAGTAGAGATTATCAAGCACAGAAAATAATGGTGTGTTGAAATAAGAGACATTTCAGAAGCATTAGTTGCCCAGTGCACCTGTCATAAAAGTTCATTAGCAGTTCGTTCAACACCCCGATGCATACTGAGCCACTTAGCTCTATCCTGCAAGCACTGCCTCGCTCCCCAGATAATAAAGCCATTCACCCTTCCGTTGTAATACTTCTCCTACACAGTCTGTTCCGCAAAGTTTGAGTCTTCCTTTCTGCCTTCTGCTAAAAACGAAGTATATACCCTCTTTAAAAACATACCTTCTACTTAGCAAAACACTCAGCCTTCCGGCATTGGCAACATTTCCCCATTTCTGCGTACCTGAACTTTTTTCATATTCTTTCAATCTCTTTTCTTACCACTCCCTTATACTCCACAATACATCACTTTCGAAAGACTTCAATCTTTTTGTTTCTATTTTGCATTTAATATATACTCTTTACTTTCCTGGTTGACTGATACTTCCTGGTATTCCAACCCTTGGTTACATGAACAGATAAATGGAGTATTTTTTCTTTAAAAAGTATCAATTTATATTTAGCTTTCCCATTGTAAAAATAAACTAATTGTGCTTTAAAAAGATTAAACTATTTATTAAAAATTGTAAATAGACCTGCAAAAAAATAACGAAACTTTTATTATAGAAGCTAGTGGCCATTGAATCTAAAATTTCCTTGCCAGTCACGTGTCGAATAGTGCTTATTTTAAGGGGCTGATCTGGATCCCCATCCACCCTCTCTCTCTCTCTCTCTCTCTCTCTCTCTCTCTCTCTCTCTCTCTCTCTCTCTCTCGTCGAGGGAAACAGCGATGAAGCCTTATTCCACGGAAGAAATTCCCTATACGTACTACATACCAATTCCTCTATATTTAAGGAAATGAAGTCCAACAAGCATCCCTTTGGGCGCTTCCTTCCAAAGGCTCTCCACGTGAATGGCGAAACTTGCAAATGTCCCAGAAAGGGAACTGGTCAATTTCTGCTGGCCATTTTCCTGCAGGGTTTGTCAAGCTTTGGTTTCAAACGCCAATGCTATGTAATACTGAACAAACGTGTGCAAGTTTTTAGTGCTGCTTTTCCTTTTGTGTTACTGGCGTGCATGGCGAAACAAATTTTATATACTTAAATACTACGACCGTAGAAAGCTCATTTGTAAATTTCATGGGCATCGCTGACGACTAATTCTTAAAAACATTTTTGTAATTAAGTCATATAAACTGCAAAGATAGTTTGCATTTAGAATTATGGCATTCATCATCATCACTACATAAACATGCATACATTTTCCTCTCATTTATATAACTGAAAGTAATGAATATCGAACTAAAATAATGAACTAAAATAATGACGTCAAGATATAATTCATGATAAATATAGCAATCAAAATCGCACCAACTTTAGCATACCAACAATAGCAGTAATGTGGAAATACAACCGACAAACAGTTTGTAAAAAGTGATCAGTCGATATATATATATATGTATGTTTGCATGTATGTATGTATGATATATATATATATATATATATATATATATATATATATATATATATATATATATATATATATATATATTATTATATTATATATATATATATATATATATATATATATATATATATATATATATATATATATATAAAGATATATAACACACTAAAAGGAATGTTAATAAAAAATGGCCCCAGAGAAAGCAACAACATAATATATAAAATTCCATGTATGGATTGTCCCTCATTTTATCTCGGGCAGTCTAGCAAAGGCCTAGAAGTAAGGCTAAGCCAGCATAAATATTATGTAAAAACTGGGCAAACATCTAATGCAATATTCATTCATTTAAGTGAAAACAACCACCGAATAAATTGGGTTGGTAGTTCAGTAATTGCAAGGTCAAGAGATGTCTTATCACGAAATCTTTTAGAATCTGCTTTGATACAACTTACTTTTCATTGTAATTTCAATGTTAGTCGTGGCCTTTTTCATTTAGACCCTTGTATTTGTAACATGTTTAAGAATGACCTCAAAGATATAATTACAGACATAAATAAAAATTAGTTGCATTAGAGTTATCTTCGTTGTAATATATGTCTGACATGTATTGTGAATATGGTTTTGTTTACCAAGTTCTGAATAGCTGTCACCTATAATCCTTTAATTGTCTTGTCCTTGTATCTGAGATGATTGTCTTAAACCTTTAATTGCACCCATTGTATATGCTTGTTTGGGAAGGTTACTCATCTTCCAGGTGTGTAGGATTCTAGGTACTAATCTCTTTATAATCCCTATCTGTCAGTTATACGAATCTTCTTGTATTGTCTTTTTCCTCATGTATGTCAGTTTCTGCTTAGTAAAGGACGTTTAACGTCGAAAGGTCTCGCAGATACTCCTTCGTTTATTTTTCCTCCGTGGCATATATCTTTATCTACGGATTTATCACGTTCCTAACTTTCGTGATTCAGTTATACACACACACACACACACACATATATATAATATATATATATATATATATATATATATATATAAATATATATTAATATATATAATTATCATACATACACAGTAGTACCTCGAGATACGAAATTAATCCGTTCCAAGGCGCCCTTCGTATCATGAGGTTTTCGTATCTTGGACCACGTTACATGTAAAATGGCTAATCCGTTCCAAGCCCTCCAAAAACACCCCAGTAAATTTCATAATAAAGTTAAATTGACCTATAAACAATGAAATACTACAACAATTTGGACCATTCAATACCTAAACTAATAAAAAAATGCAAAATGTAACCTGTAAATAAAGAGTATATTAGTGTACATGGTAACAAGAAATATACTGTACGTAAAATGTGGAAGCTTACCTTTCGAGTGAGGCTATCTCCGAAAGTGGCGACAGAGGAGGAGGAGGACAAACGGCAGATACGTATGTACGTACGTACACTTTAAAAAATATACATACGTAACTATCCAAGGAAGATTGCTTCTGCCTACTTTTCACAATGTTCCTGTGTGAGCCTTTTCGGGGGGTGTCTTCTACAAAAAATTGCACTTAATGAAAAACGGATTTAATTTTTTGCCCTTTTTTTTCTTTTTTTAAACTTTTTTTTTTATTTTTTTTTTCTTTTTTTTACTTTACGTAGGTTTTTTTTTTTTTTCTTTTTTTACAGAATTTCAACTTTCTGTTTTTTATCACTTGATTCTTTTTTTGCACCTCATGACTCTGTTGGCCCTGGTGTCCATCAAAACCCTGTTCAACCAAATGCTCTCTCTGCAACTGATT
>NC_087201.1:88417186-88419686 GCF_015104395.2 Macrobrachium nipponense
ATATATATATATATATATATATATCACACTTTTTATGTATAATAAGGGATAGTTGAAAACGTCAAAATTCAATTGTGTCACCAAAATATATAAGTGGATTATAAGCAATTAATAACAATTTCTCCTTCCATCTTTATTTCGTTAGAGATTAATTACTTTCACTTGTTCTCCCGTTTTTTCAATTTCTTTTATACGGTTGCGATTTAAACTGATTCTGTAACATGGAATTATGTTACATGACCAAGCATCATGACGAGAATTATGTCACAATCCACTTTTATAGTTAATATATTTGGATACAGTGTGCAAGCCATAAACTGTGTAACATATCTATTATTTATAACCTCGCGCACCTGCCAAAAAAAAAAAAAAAAAAAAAAATGTTGAGCTTACAATCACCTGATCAAGAATATCGCAAGATCTATCCGCTTCCCACAGCTGCAGCCAACTGTCAAATTTCCTTTTATCAATTTCCTTCTCAGTTTAGGCACATTGCCCAAGCCTTAACAAGAAAGCAAAGTTTCTCCCCTAAAACAAGAATCATAGCTGCCACCCACGAAGTTTCTCCCCACTGAAACAAGCATCATAGCTGCCACTTACGAAGTTTCTCCCCACTGAAACAAGCATCATAGCTGCCACCTACAAAGTTTCTCCCAACTGAAAAAAGCATCATAGCTGCCACCTACGAAGTTTCTACCCACTGAAAAAAGCATCATAGCTGCCACCTACGAAGTTTCTCCCAACTGAAAAAAGCATCATAGCTGCCACCTACGAAGTTTCTACCCACTGAAAAAAGCATCATAGCTGCCACCTATGAAGTTTCTACCCACTGAAAAAAGCATCATAGCTGCCACCTATGAAGTTTCTCCCCACTGAAAAAAGCATCATAGCTGCCACCTATGAAGTTTCTACCCACTGAAACAAGCATCATAGCTGCCACCTACGAAGTTTCTCCCCACTGAAACAAGCATCATAGCTGCCACCTACGAAGTTTCTCCCCACTGAAACAAGCATCATAGCTGCCACCTACAAAGTTTCTCCCCACTGAAACAAGTATCATAGCTGCCACCTACGAAGTTTCTCCCCACTGAAAAAGTCAATCACTTGAACAAGCATCATAAAGCTGCCACCTACGAATTTTCTCCCCACTGAAAACAAGCATATAGCTGCCACCTACGAAGTTTCTTCCCCACTGAAACACAGCATCATAGCTGCCACCAAATACTACTTTTCTCCCCCACCTGAAACAAGCATCATAGCTGGCCCCACCCTACAAAGTTTTTTTTCTCCCACCCTGAAACAAGGTTCATAAGCTTCCCACCTTACGAAGTCACGAACCTTGTTACAGAAATAACTGGTTTCTGTACCTTTTGTTTAACGAGATAATATACTGTAGTAATAATTTTTAAAGAGAAAATAATGTATTATGAAGAGAAGGAATATCATTAACTCCATTTAAATAAGGTGGCGTGCAAAGGTTGAAGGATCGACAAGATGGAAAATTCATCAAGTTTAGACAAATCTACATAGTGTATTGCTTTCATCATCACGGCATTGTAACATCTATGAAAGATATTAACATTTGTGAAAGATATATGGAACGTTTGTTCTCTTTAATTGAAGGGGAAGTTTTGAAGAGATATCGGGCTTTTTAATAAATTCCTTCAAATAATCTTAACTTATTCATCCTAGTCTTGTTTTCAATACATGCAAAAACATTAAATAAATCTGCATATAAAGTACGGGAGGGAAATGTTTTTCCGTATTAAGAATTATTCTAAAATAGATATTTTCAGGGTGTGTTATTGCAGATGCAGAATTATTAATGTAATTAAATTCAATAGAATATTTTTCGTTTGGTTGTAAAATGAATTCGCTTAGGGACTTGAAAAACGCTGCTATTCAGTATGATGACAATTTTCAGTGTCCTCTTTCCTGAAATACTCCCAACCAGCTTTAAAAGATGTAGTACATGTATTCTTATATCTCTATGCCTGGCAATCTCATTGAACTGTATGAACAAATATATGCATATATTATATTATATATATATATATATGATATATATATATATATATATGCTATTATATATATATAATATATATATATATAATCTATATACACATATATATATTTCTATGTATACATGTAAATACAGATATCGAAACATATGTGTAGGTGAACAAAAACTACTACCATTTTTTTTTAACATCTCTGGGAGAGGAAGTGTCAGCCTTTTGCGAAGGGAAACCAGGAGACTGAGACGCAGTATCTCAGTCTCAGGGGAGGCTAAAAAAGTGGTAAGTTACCATCGAAGAAAATGAAGAATTTGCAATTCTAATTTGCTGTGCCTTTTTTCTTATTACCAATGAAGAGCGGAGTTACGTCCGTCACTGTTCTGGGAAGGTAAAGGTTTGGAAACGGGAGAGGAAACGTAACAACATAGAATATAAAAGCTAGCAATAAAAAAAGCATAGTAAATGAATATCTGACCTTAATG
>NC_087201.1:88424686-88472186 GCF_015104395.2 Macrobrachium nipponense
AGATAACCTATAACTTACTCAGGTTCACTAAATTTACGAAAATAGGAGATTGGGCCTGTACTTTATTTTCTTTTCACTTGATGGACAATTGCGAAGATATGATGGAGCAATGAGTGAATCAACAGAAAGCTGTATGTTGCTTATTAATAATGGCTATTACACATTTTTTTCATTAATCCCTGTAACTACATCACATAAATGTAAAAAAAAGTCTAAAGTTCCTTCATAGAGTTCTGCTAAAAACTGGATATTCCTTTGTGAAATGTATATCTGATATATCATCTCACAACATTTCGTGCTTCCTATTTGCCATTTGACAAATCGAATGGCAATATTGATAAGGGTTGTTGCTATCGCAGACATTTTGAAACTGTACAATGGCATCGCTGTTGTTGATGGCATTATAAATATTATAATTCTCCCTCTGTTGAAGGGGTGAACATATTGGAATTCTTATTTTTTCATGCTTAGGGCACTGAGATGAACATGCAAATGTCCATATCTAGCTCGATTAATGAATTATCTGAATGGAACAATAATTTTCAATTAACTTTTTATATAAAATGCTAAAAAATCTCTATAATTATAACAATCAACAATATACTGTATCACTGATGTTTCAAAATACAAGTGTTTAATTTTTCTTCCTTCTCACTCGTTATTCCATTTTCTTTTTTAACAGTACTCTTTTATTGAGGGGAGATAAATAGTTGTGATTTCGTAAGTCTGGAACTTTATATATTCAATTAATAGGCACTCTTAGCATAATTTTTAAAAACAAACATTATCCTTTTAAATGAAGAAATTTATTAAAGAGAGAGAGAGAGAGAGAGAGAGAGAGAGAGAGAGAGAGAGAGATGATACAGGTTTGTTGCACTGATATACGAATATTTTTTTTTCTTTAGGAAAGAATATGGATAAATGTATAACTAGAAAGCCCAAAGATTCATCAAATGATTCGGAGGCAGGTCCAAGCAGTAGCAATGCCCCACCAGAAAAAAAGAAAAAGGTCGAGAAAGAAGTGAAACGAAAAATAAATCCAGAATAGGAAAAAGAGTTTTTAGTAGTTGATACGGAAGGTAAACCCTTTTGTTTACTGCGCAACAAATTTCTTACTGTAGGGAAGAGATATAATATTAAAAGCCATTATGATACCATTCGCAGTGCACATAAAGATAAATATCCCCTTAATTCTGAGAAGAGAAAACATGAATTTGAAAAGTTAAAAGTTGATATAAATATACAAAGAGATGATCTCAGAAACTTTTTGAGTGAAGATGAAATGGTTCAAATTGCCACTCTTAAATGTGCATGGATCATTGCAAGACGAAAGAACTGTTTTAGTGATGTAGAAAGGGTTAAAGAAGTCCTCATTAGCGTGGCTGAATTGCTTGCTTTCGATTTTAATGAAAAAAAGCAAATTTGACCCAAAGAATAATGATGATGCCGCTGAGCAGACAAAGGGCAGCTAGAAGAATTGTAAATTTGTCTGAAAACATAAAACAACAACTTAAAACAGACTTGAACTCTTGCTTGGCATTTAGCCTAGCACTCGATGAGAGACATAGCACAACTTTGCATCTGGATAAGATACGTAACTGGTAAATTTGTTGTCAGAGAAGAACTATTAGCTTTAACTCCACTGAAAGACCGCACTCGTGGCTGTGATATTCTTGAGGCTGTTAAAAAAGAATGTACAAAGTTTGAATTGAACATGGAAAAATTGAGTTCAATTGCCACAGATGGGGCACCACGATGAAAGGAAAAAAAGAAGGGTTTTGTGCTTTGTTCAAGGCAAATGAGGAGACCTCACCTTTGCATCATTCACCAAGAAAGTTTATGTTGTGAAGTGCGTAAGTCAGGTGAATTACATCAAGTAATGAATGAGATTATCAAGATTGTGAATTTTCTCTGTACTCGTGCATTAAATCATCGGCAATTTATAGGATATTTAGAAAAAATTTAAACCGAATATGGAGATTCAGTTTACTTTAATGCTGTAAGATGGCCGAGTCGTGGTAATGTACACTCAGTTACAAAAGCGGTGTCGCCCCGCCAGGCCTGACTCGGTGAGATCATGCCCTTCTTGCCCTGATAGTGGCCCACGTTCAAACAACCAGTACATAGTTAGAATGGTTCGAAAGGGAGGAGGAGGGAATTTACGGTAATTACGCAAAGAAATGCAACACTGAATGCAACACCTACATACTTTACACCTCACCATCATTATGTATATATAATAAATATTCTATAAAAAAAGAAATTTAGCAAATTGAAATACTTCTATAAGTAGCCTAGATGGTTGTGAGGGATGAAGCCAAGTGGCCCATCACACTCAAATACTGGTAACTCAACTTTGTTATGCCATAAATACAAATCCTGTAGTACTAGATTTGCATATCCAGTAATGTGTTCTTAGCACAGATTAATTAATAAAATGATATCCTTGCAAAATTGATGCTTTGATGACTTATACAACCCACGGCTAAAAAACCTGGTGTGTAACATCTTTGTGACCAGATTCGTATATTATTGGTTATACAGGTAATTATAGTCCAGTCAATCTGGGCAAAAATAGATACAGCCTGGCCCAAGTTGGTAGAGTAGCCATTTACAGTTTTGTGATCGTTGGCCACCTCTAAATAACATATCAAACATCTACCATTATTTAAATGCCAATCCAAGCGATATAAGACGGAGGACAGAATGAGAGAGAGAGAGAGAGAGAGAGAGAGAGAGAGAGAGAGAGAGAGAGAGAGAGAGCTGCTTATAGGATCATTAAAAAGGATATTTTCGTCTGAATAATAATATGAATAGTCAGTTCCAACAATAAGGCATTTTTATTTAGAAAATGTGATAACGATTAAAAACAATACGATGTGATAAGATTTCATAAAAATTGTTTTCCAAAAAGATATATAATAAAATGTTTCTTAAAGCAGAAGATCTCAAGTATATCCATGAGATTAATAACTAAACAGGAATAAAAGCTGCTTTGTTACCTGAAATAAAGACCGTTCTTAAACTGAAGGGGTCGGAGAATCCAAACTTGGATGACCCACAGTGGCTCGCACGATTATATTTCCTAACAGATTTAACAAGCCACATGAACTCATTGAATCTCAAGTTGCAAGGTAAGTCAAAACTGATAGCAGATTTGTTCAAAGAAATACGAACATTTAGGTCAAAACTGGATATGTGGATTGAGCAAATACAAGAGAGGGATTTAAATCACTTTCCAACATTAAAGCGTCTTGAGCCTGATGAAGTTTTTGATTTTGCTGAATTGCATGGTTGAATTGTTTAGAAGAAGTTAAAATTCAGTTTAACAATAGGTTTGCTGACTTTGATCAGTATGGATTTTGCTTTAGATTTTTACATTCACCATATGGTTACAGCCATGGAGATGTGTGCAAATTGGCAGCTGTATGCAAAATCAATGTACCTTTGTTTCAAGAAGAATTAATTGAAATGAAAACTAGTTATGCCCACCAAGATGTGAAATTCGATTTTTGGACACAAATATCCTGCTCACATTTAAGATTGTGTCAAAACTATTGTCAATGTTTGGTTTAACTTGGCTCTGTGAGAGCACATTTTCATTCATGAAGTTATTAAAGTCAACATTACTATTCTCAATTATTGACGTAAATCTTGAGTCCGAATTAAGATGTGCTCTCACTGATTTTCACCCTGAATTTTTTAAAATAACAAAGTCAAGCTATTATCAGCATTCCCACTAAATTTATCTTTGTTTGAATTAAACATAAACTCTTCTTGCCCTCTTCAAAATGTATTACTTTGAATTCCTCTGCCATAAGTCTGTTATTTTCAAATTGAATAATTTCTAAGTATATCATATATATATATAATTTATATATATATATATAATATAATATATATTCTATATATATATACTATATATATATAAAAAAATATATATATATATATATTTATATACTTATATATATATATATATATTATATTATATGTATATTATATATATATTTTATATATCTATATATAAATTTAATATATTATATATATATATTTATAAATAACTACAAATATATAATATATAAATATTATATTATATATTATATATATCATATCTTATATAATATATGTAAATATACGAATATATATATATATAATATATATAATATATAGAATATATATATATATATTATAATATAATTTACACACTTGCATACATAAACACACATACATACATACAGGTGGCGCGCATGACTTTGTTTTTTCCAAGAGTGGCCCTCAGGCTAAACAACTTGGACGGCCCTGCTCGGACTAGAGGAATTCTCTCTGTTTTAAAGCATATACTTTGCACAACACGAAATTCGTCGATGTATCCATTGCAAAATAAAGATCTACTAACTGGAAAATTCCAGATCGATTTAATATATTTCATTTCCTTTACTGAACCGCATTCGAACTTGCAGTTAAAATATATGCAAATATATATATATATATATATATATATATATATATAAAAGATCCTCACGTGAAAATGAAAGAAGGAGGTACCAAGACTTTTAATTTTTATTCCAAAGTCATCTTCAGGGTACTGAACAAATTTAAGAGAACAACTTATACAAGAAAGCAACATGAGGCCACAATAATAAAACAAGTCAACAACCTACTTAAGTATGCAAATAAACATTGTTCAAAACAAAAGACATACTTAGTGGAAATATGCAGCTACTAAAATCACAGTACAAAACTATCTGTTTGTAAAATATCTAACAAATTGTTTAACTTTTAAATCATCAAGAATAAAACTTTTTAACAATTCGTCCATCTTAAAAAGACCATCGCTCATATTCATAGTCTTTTTAAGATGGACGAATTGTTAAAAAGTTTTATTCTTGATGATTTAAAAGTTAAACAAGTTGTTAAATATTTTACAAACAGATAGTTTTGTACTGTGATTTTAGTAACTGCATATTTCCACTAAGTATGTCTTTTGTTTTGAACAGTGTTTATTTGCATACTTAAGTAGGTTGTTGACTTGTTTTATTGTTTGTGGTCTCATGTTGCTTTCTTGTATAAGTTGTTCTCTTAAAATTGTTCAGTACCCTGAAGATGATTTTGGAATAAAAGTTGAAAGTCTTGGTACCTCCTTTCATTTTCACGTGAGGATCTCTTATATACTTCACCCATGGGACCATTGTGGAATTGCAATATATATATATATATATAGATATATATATATATATATATATATATTATATATTATTATATATATATTATATTTATATATATATTATATATATATATATATATATTATATATATTATATATTATTATAATTTATATATTTTATATTATATATATATATATTATTATATTATAGTATATATATTATATCTATATAGGGTAACATAAAGTTTACTTCAGTTACATATTATTACATATTAACAGTTTTCAACAGCTATACTGCTAGTTATCTTTTATGAACAGTGACAACATAAAAATTCAGTTTTCCTCGCAATCTGTGTAACATCATAAGCTTAGTGGCTTTTCCCTGATCAATTTTAATAAAGAATCAATCAGCATTTCATCTCTCTCTCTCTCTCTCCTCTCTCTCTCTCTCTCTCTCTCTCTCTCGTTTATTTTAGCATATTACCAAAACCAAACACGTACAATGCTTCCAACCATGTAGCTATAGTTTTCAAGCAAACAATCGTACTTTGACTTACCTTGCAGGAAGATCAGAATAGAAAAGAAAGCTGGGGTTGACTTCATCTTGACGTCCTGTCAGAACTGAACGAAGGCGAGTGGGAGATTATAAGACACCGATGCACAACACTGATTTAATTAGACCTCGAGTTATCAAAACACTTGAGTTGCTAAAGGCGATTGTTAATACTCGTGAACTCTGAGGAATTTTTAAGGATATTCTTTATGATAAATCGTACTGAATATTGGCATATGCAGACACTAACAAATGGGACAGGTTGAAGGTGACTGCAGGCGCTAGTAAGTCAAAATGATTTCAGATCAGCATTATATCATTGTGCCTTTATGAGTTTGGAGATTACTGACTATCATCATAATGGAAGAAAAGTAGATATTTAGATCACTGTGAAGGATAACAGATATAACAATGACTCATTCATCCGGTGATCAAAAGCAATATAACCCAGCACTAACAAATGTCACTGATTTTTGTCCTCCATGCATACATAAAACTTTCAAATTCTTTTCAAATCGCACGGCACACACTAGAATTGAAGGTTCTCCAGAACGGTAGCTTTTGAATCTCGACAAATCTCAAAGCTTGAAGGGCTGGTCTTAGCGGCACAAGATAACGGGGCTATCGTCAAAAAGCAACTGGTATTTCGAGACACATTCTTTCACTCTTCTCTCTGTCGCAACCTGATGCTGACTGAACTTAGCATTGGGCATTATGCCCAGAGACACCTTGCCTACGTTGGGTACGATGCCAAAACCCTACAAACACGCGGTGACATACACGCACGGTTAATAACACCCAGGCTTCAAAAATCCAGTGATTTTTTTTTATGGTATGGCACTTAAATTGACTATACAGTTTACCTTCACGTTTATAAGCAAATGAACGCACAGCATTGTTGTTTTTTCCAAGGTTACTTAAGTGTTTAAATGACGAAACCAGTGATAACAATTCATACTTGGGAGACAATGATAGAAATTTTCCTGCTTAAAAATTCGTCTGAATGAAACTGCAACCAAATCAAAGTCAGGATTGAAAAATGGAAGTTATCATTACAATTCGCCACAAAATAATAACGATGATCAAAAGTAAATTGCAAATATCATAAGAGAAAACAGGGACGATATAGGCACTACTATATTAACATATATTAACAGTGATATCTTAATCCATTCATCGTATCCTTTACGATAAATTCAGCTCCATGAGAAAGGTACAATACGTCCGACCAAACTCATGAAAGCGTTTGGGGAATTTCAAATGATACGCACTGAAGCATAAGGGGCGCACAGCAAAATACCTAAACCACCTGTGCATGACCAAAAACTACCCTCAGCACTTAGCATTTTCAGAGTAATTTGGCGAGACATTACATACGCGATTCGAGCGCCTTCTCACTGACTCCAAACACCATCACTCAAGTCTCCCTCTCCCTCTTTCATTATCCAGTTTTCCCTTTCCACTGCGTTCTTATTTGACGTAGATCCCTTCCTTCGGCGCTAATCAGATATGCACCCTTATGGTGGCGCTCGAACGCGACACGGGAAACTCCGTATTTACCGTTCACGTCCTGCGTATATTTTGCGTATCTGAATTCAAAATATGGGTTAGTTACACTGCCATAGAACTCAGTAATACGAAGCGAGGAAAGTTAAATATGAAGACTTGTTAGAATTATTTAAAATTTTCTCTTAAACAAAGGTTAGGTGGTTCAATAATTAAAAAGCAGATAGATAAACTAGTAAAGGTGGGAAAATACAGCTGAGAGAGAGACGAAACGCTGATTGTACTGTTATAATTATACACATACATACAAGTAACATCAAGCAAGCAATCGCGCACATGCACGCACACACACAACTATATATACATATACATATATATATGTAAATATATATATATATATATATATATATATATATATATATATATATACACATATATATACAGTGTACGCTTTTGCCTTCAAAGAAGTCTTAACCTCCGGTAACGTCCGAATACAGAGGACTAAACACCAGATTCGCAACTCATCGCTTGATCAACAGGAAGGAATAAAAGAAATTTGTTGTGGTATTTTCTAATCACGTTTGTCAACAGTGGGATCGATTCTAACGTTCAGATGAGGTTTACAGTCATGTAAATAATCAGTTTCGGATGTAAATTATGCCCAGGGTATCGTAAATAGCCAATTGCACAAAATAATATGTATGCATGCATCTTTGTTTGCCGAAAAATCTTTCTTTATTCAGCTAGTGATGTTGCAAACTTAATTGCAAGTATTTTATGCCTACCTTAATCATATGTACCATTTATACCAAACTACATTCATATAATCCAAACCCTCATAAGATTAAATTCAACAGCTGTTTTTCGTATCCAGTTACCATAGGTTGGACTGACCAGGCACATTCCCTTATAAGGCAATGAGATAATATAAAAAATTCCTTGCAGGAGTAATTAATTTGGTATCGGACAATCAATAAAGAAAAGTTCGAAAACAGATATCACAACGAAAGCGTATTTTTGTCACAGCCGCGAGGAATACATTCGACCAATAATCCCTTTATAGTATGGTTTTATCCAATTCGGTGGTTATATTTGATATTTTATTCAGAAATACTAGTTTCATTGAGAGAATTTTAATAGCAACAGACTGCATTCAATATGAAGTGAAAAATAACTTTAACGATGATATAAGCCAATGAAAAACATGCTCCCCTCTTTCTTCATATATAATAGATTGACTTAAGGGTAATGACACGAAAACGTGTTTACCCATACTATTGTGTCGCCTGTTTGTTTGACTAATCATAAAGAAAACTGCATTGTGTCATTTTTCTGTTTGATCCTATAATACTATAGTAGACTCACATCACCCGTGCATTTGATGTCTAGGCCAGTCCCTTACGACGCTCCTGATTGGCTGTTGATAAGCCACTCACAGGGCTGGAAACTCAGTCTCTCTAGAGAGATGTATGTTCCACCTCTCCTGAAAGAAATATACCTCAAGACAGGTGGAACCTACCCCCGTGAGTGGCTTATCAACAGCCAATCAGGAGCGTCGTAAAGGACTGGCCTAGACATAAAATGCACGGGTGATGTGAATCTACTATAGCTTAGTTACAAAAACATCATTCGACGCCTTTACTCTTTGCTGTTAATTTACGCAAATCATCTTGAACAATATGGAAGCACGTTCCATAAATACCTTTGTTGTTAAACTTCCCCGAAGTCACCTGCTGGAAGGCAAAACTGCTCAGACGAATTAAGATCATCCAGTTCTTCTTCCTCTCTTTTCCATTTTCCTACCTTTTTTATAAGTGGGATTTTCAGCGGTACATTTAAAAAGAATAAAAACAAAGTGAAATAAAATTGGGACAGGGATGTATTTTGGAATCAGGTTGCAAGCCAACATACTTATTCAACCCAGCTGTGACAACACGTCTCCACCACTCCCGTACCAAAGATGACTAATTACCTAATTAACAGTTTAAGTTATCATAGTCACAATGGGTTTCAAGGACCGAGTCTAAATCGAGGAATAATCGTCCTTTGTATGAAGGGGGAGCTGACAAAGCCTACTGTGAGAACTCTAGGGATATGAAAAGAAAAAAGTTGTGTGTACCTGGGAGATTATATGGTAAGATTATGACTGAGACCGAACGACAGATCACAAGGATTGATATGGGAGGAACAGGTGGAATTTGGGCAGCGAAGAAAAGAGTGGATTTTGACATGGAAGAACAGTGTGGATTTAAAAAGGGAAGAAGAGTGGATTTAGACAGGGCATAGCATGTGGATTTAAACAGGCAAGGAAACAGTGGATTTAGGCAGTGAAGAAAACAGTGGATTTAGACATGGAAGAAAAGAGTAGATTTAGACAGGGGATGAAAAAGTGTGGATTTAGACGGAAGTAAACAAAAGAATTTTACACAGGGAACAGTAATGAGGATTTAAACAGGCAAGAACAGAGTGGATTTGACAGGATGTAAGCAATGTGGATTTAAACAGGCAAGAAAAGAGTGGATTTAGTCAGGGAAGAAAAGAAATATATCTAAACAACGAAGAACAGTGGATTTAAACAGGGAAGAAAAGAATGGATTTAGAGAGGGTAGAATAGCGTGGAATGTGGACGTGAACATAACAATCACAACATTTGTATACATACAATGTTTATTAAAACTCTAAAATGCATGTTTCTTAATTGTTTTTTCTCTCCTTAAATATGAATGTACTGTAGAACGCTTGCGTGAACAGTCGCATATTCACGCACAATACTTAACTCGATTTATTGCCTAAGTCAAGAGTAATCAAATAGAAAATATGATTAATAAACTCATTACAAAACAATATTGCCAGCCAGACAACAGGGAGATCTATGACACCAACGAAGTCTACGTCAGGTAGAAAGTTACAAAGAGGTTAATGGACGGAAATCATCGCAACCGTTGAAAAAAAATACAAAAATATTTCACGTGAATTGAGATGAATATCAGTTACCGGAAATGAATTCAAGGCAAGGGATAACGAAATAAAAATTTAATTGAAATATAAAGTGCCTGTCAAACGTGAATAAAGAGCCAGCATTTGATGTACAATAAGCATCCGTATTTTCAAAATGCCATATAACAGGTTCATGCAAAAGAGAAAAATAGGTCACATAAAAGTTGAATGAAGCGAACTAAAACTTATTGGCTGTAATGGAAAATTATATTCGACAGGAAAATCCATTTCAAATACTCTTTTACTCTTTTGAAAGCAATATAGAGATTTAAAAGTACAGACCGATTTGTTCGTATCTACTGAATAACTGTCAATCATTTAATGCCGAGGGCTCTCCGGCCATGGCCGCTCGCATATTTTTCTAATATGTGAATCAGGCTTATTCACCTGCAGAGCTTTACGTTGATCTCTGGGCATTTTGATTAAATAGTTTCTACAACAATTTCTGTTTTTGTTAGTTTAAGCATATGAAATTAAAGAACAGAATTAGAATATAGAATTTAGGCCTAAGGCCAGCGCTGAGAGGGAAATTGATTGTAAAAGGGTTAGAAAGGTGTAACAGGAGGAAAACCTCCCAGTTGCATTACGAAACAACTTTTAGGCGAAGGTGGAAAGGAAGATGGAAGAAAGAATATGAATGGAGCTACAGTAAAAGGAATGAAAAGGGTTGCAGCTAGGGGTCGAAGGGACGCTGCAAGGAACCTCAAATAATGCCTATAGTGCACCACATGAGGTGCACTGACGGAACTACGCCCCTACGGAGAAATGAAAATAAAAACCATAGTCATTTATCACAAACCTTTTCAATTCTAATCATACTGAAGTGGCCCCGGAACCAAAATCAACGTAAAATGTTTGTGAAGAGCTTCAGCTTTTCACAGCTTTCTCAGCCTCAGCATTTTTACTTCACCGTTCTTCGTACGTTTCGTGGCTTGGAATGTTTCCCATCCCTCTCATCATCTGTTCTCAAGGAAACAACTATTTTGCTTTTATTTGTCCGCAGTCTTAGTTTATCAAAATGGCATCTTCTGTCCCACAATGATTCCAAGATTCAAAGAGAAATACTTGGGCCTGTTTCATCATTTTTGTTTATGATATTCAAGACCTTTAGGGCTCCTCATTTGCCACTGAATACAAGCTTAATTAACGGCGTTTCTCATAGCCCTTTTATGAGATTAATAAGATCGTATCTCCTTTGAGCCTTCCGCTGAGGGTGGTTAAAACGATCACGTCTATTTGAGAAAAGGCTTTCTTGAGATCAGTTGTAAACGAGTTCAAAGGGATTAAAAATTGAGCCCAATTTTTTGCTTCTCTGTTGTATTTGAATGTCTCTTTCTCACCTCTCCCCCCCCCTCCCCCATCCACCCATACTAAATAGTCTGGTGTTTACCTCTCACTCACCTGGGGGAAATCTGTTCTGTTCTACCATGTTCTATCCCAAACTCATGTGTTCCAAGGAGTTACTTTTCATTGTTTATCATTTAATCTCCAGGTAATATAGATTACTTCATTACAATTCAAATTTTAACCATTCTTATTTCTTCAAATGTAGTAGATATATTGGCAACTCCCTTAAGCTTGTTTTGCGACAGAATGAAATCAGTCACCGAGATAAGAGAGATGAAGCTTCTTCCTGCGAGTATTATGTCTCGAAAGATACACTCAAAGATTCGCTGCTCATAAAGAATAATGATTTACGAGAGTACCTAACAAGATATGTTACTAAGGTATATGATTGTTATGCTGAGTCAATTAAGGCATTACATCTCAAGCTTATCTAGATCTGGGTCAAACTGCGTAACAAAAATAACGTCTATCACATTAGATGTATATCACCGGACAGTAAGGAAATTACAAGACGTCATTAGAGAACCATTCTCCTTTCAACTTGACTTCATTTGAACCTAAATATATCTTAGCGATTTTTATATGCCATTTCCCGATTAATTATTCTAATACCCAGATCATTATTTTCCCCCATTACTGTTTTTTGCCCTTATTTGGATTTAGCCATTTTTGTGTCTTAATTTACCGGTTCCTTACCATTAAGACCATTTTCCTCGATAATGACATCGTAATTAATAACGTTCCATCTTTACCAATCCTTATAAGGTGCCTCCCTCCTCCCGTTCCTCCTCTCCAACCGATCCCTTCCCCCCGGTCATCAAAGGGAACCGTCCTCTGTACTAGTTTACACATTCGCGACATTCAAGTGATTACTGAACATAAGATGTATTCAGCTGCTCAAATCGAAATGTCCTTTTTTATCCCCTTTGAGAGCGAAGGATGAATGTTTGCCATCGCACCATACGGAGAGAGAGAGAGAGAGAGAGAGAGAGAGAAGAGCTTCCTCACGTGTTGTCTCCCAAGGTTTGTTTGCATAGGCGGAACGGCAATTACAAACACCCTTCGTCGCGGACGGCGTTGCCAAACATAAGTACTACTTGTCTGGAGTTCTGAGGCGATTTTCTAGATATCCGTGAACGCCGCGTTGCTGGAAATGATTATGCCTCGGGGCCTTCGAGAACGTACATAAGTACGTCTGCTTTGTCTCCTCTTCTTGTTTAAAATCTTTAGAAAGCTAGTGCAAAAAATGACATCTTTTCGCGTTCTCCGTTTCAGCTTATACGTTCTGTCGTACTGGAATCCCACGTTTGTTTATGTTACTCCCCATTGAGCCTAAGTAATTAAAAATTACCTGAACAAAAAAACTTCTCGATTTCATAAATTTTCCAATAGCTTGTAGCATTAGCAGATCTGCGTTAACAAAAGTAGCTGCTTAATCCTGCGCAGTGTATGATAATAACGCAAAAATTATGTTACTGGGGTATGTTTGCATATCAGCGCAGGGAGAACATGAGGTGATAATGTAAAAAGATTAATTAATATTAGCAATATAATAGAGAAAAAACGGGAATATTTTAACCCTGTTAATGTCGTTCAGTTAAATAAATTGTTACCTATAATTTGCGAAAATTGTAAAACCGGTAGTAGAATTACACTTGAAAGAAAATAACACAGATATTTCACACAAAAAAATTTCGTGGTGTCGAATGAAATCATTGATAAAAGTATATAAAATAAAAAAGAAAAAGAAAAATTACAATGAAAAGGAAAGATTATAAAAGGGTGAATAAGTGAGTGACATGATGAACACTCTAAGGAACTGCCTCGCCAGATTTACAATACAAAACATTTCGGGGGGTACTGCAGTAATTGTATGACAGAATGAAAACTTTCCCTGGATGTGGCACACAAAGCCGGACAGATAGTTATATCGCTTATCGGGCTGGAGCCGGACACAGCCGTAAAGTGGAGACAAATCAAGACTTAATGTAAAAACTTTTCGCACTTGCTGGAAATCATTGTGGAAGTTAAACGATATCAGAGTAAGTACAAAAGCACATCTGCGCTGCAAAGGTCTATTCTGCATGTGAGTCTGTGTGTATGTGTGAGTGTGCATATATATATATATATATATATATATATATATATATATATATATATATATCTATATATATATATATATATATATATATATATATAGATATATATATATATATATATATATATTTATTTATGTGTGTGTGTGTGTGTGTGTGTGTGTGTGTGTGTTTGGATGCACGCTATCCTATCTCGCGATATATCTTATAGGCTGAAATCGCGACCAAGTTATAATAGTAATTGTGTATAAGCAGCGGAAGGTGCACATATTGTACTTTTACTAACACCATATTAAATTAAAATTACACAAAAGAACACATGCAAAAAGGTTCAAAAATTTGAATTAAAACCAAAAACATCATTTCAATGTTCTGTGTTTAATTTAAATAATCTAATGGTTTGGTTTTAATTCAGATTTTAAACCTTTTCTTATGTCTTTTGTGTTCTTTCTGTATTGAAAGAATTATATTAGGACAGAGTGGATAGTAAAATGGAAGAAAGAGAATGTGAACGGAGGTATAGTAAAAGGAATAAAAGTGGTTGAAGATAGGATTTTACTGGCGCATGATCGAAGATCAAAGCGAATGCATATTCTTTGAACAATCTTCTAATTGCTTTGAGGTCATAATATGCTTCCCGTAAGTTCATATTTATCAAGAGTTGGTCGTATGTTATTATTAATAAAGCTTTTTATAAAATATGCAGATATGTCTGCACGCCCCCCCCCCCCCCCCTCTCTCTCTCTCTCTCTCTCTCTCTCTCTCTCAGAAATATTTATATAAAAATCGCAAACATATGTAAAACTTAACAGAACACTTCTAAGTGCATCAAACAACGTAAATCGCAGATTATGGCCAATTTCAGAATAGTTCTGAACTATATTAATTTTTCCTGAAAGTAAATAATGAGACAACGAATTAAAAAGCAGCTTTACATGAGTGCACGCTTTATCTCTCTCTCTCTCTCTCTCTCTCTCTCTCTCTCTCTCTCTCGTGTACAACTTCGAAAATCCCTAACAAACGTCAGGTGCTCTCGACAAATTCAGTTCTGTAAGCCTAATTAAAGATAATCTAGCTCCTTGAAAGAAAAGGAGGAATCCATCAGCGTTAATGATGTCTACCTTTTCCTGAGCCTAAGTCCTTGGCATATATCTCACATCAAACTCCCCCCCCCAACCCTTACTTACAACACACCCCCCCTCCCAAGAAATACAATAATTGCTTCAACGGCATAATTTAGTGATATTTCATATAATAATTTCCCTCACTTCTACAAACCCTCATCCCATGAAATCCTCCCCCATCTCCCGCTTTCCTTTTGATCTCTCTATCCATCTATTTATCTATCTATCTGTCTATCTATCGTCTCCCCCTACTTAACCCTGACTCCCATTCCCTTAAGACAGATGGCGGCCCTCGGGCGAACATAAATGTCTATTTGCCTTTATCAAGGTGTAAATAAACCACAGCACAATCACTTCTTAAATAACCTCCTCCTCCTCCTCCTCCTCCTCCTCCTCCTCCTCCTCCTAAGGCACATCTATGGGTGTGGTCTACCTTCCTCGCTCACCCCCCTTCTGCATCAAACGCAATTTGTCTTCGTTTCTTCCCCTTATTGCTTAGCTCAGAGCTCCCTGCCTGTTTGTTTGTCCCTCTTAGTATCTCATGGTAAGACAGTCTCTCTCTCTCTCTCTCTCTCTCTCTCTCTCTCTCTCTCTCTCTCTCTTCTCACAGCATCTTTTAGCTTAGAACCATTGCAATGTTGTCAACTGTTCACGGGCATCATCATAACATCGTTCTCTATCCTCCCTTAATAAAACTCCAGTATTACGTATCACTCGGAAATTAACGCAAGAAGCAGCCGCTTTTCTCTTTTATCATTTACGTACAAAATACACTCCTGGACGTTTAGTTAATATCGTTAATTGAGTTTACCCTCCGGTAAGCATAGAAGCTGATCCCGAGATCAGAAGGTGTTACGTAGTTGATGTTCATTCTTTCTTCGTCAAGATTTACTTAGCCCTTTTTATCATAATAAAAACAGGATTTCTTTTCTCCACAAATTCAAAGAAAAAGAAGAAAAAATCTTAGTTTTCAGAATTTTACAAATGGATCTATATAGAAGACTGGAAAGGGGAACAGTAAAAAAATTTTCGATAGCAAGTTTTATAGGTTTTAAACAAAACATTCACATAAATTTCGATAGAAAGCATCACTGATTTTAAACAAGTTTCCCTCAAGGCGTGCATCTGTCAGTGTTTCCATTTTTATTTTCAGTTCTTGGAAATCTGCCATGAAGATTTTATTATTTCTTGTGCAATATAAATATGTGAAACTGAGTTTTGTATGAAATTATACGAGACTACTCAGAATATAAGATAAGTTAAACTCGGAGTAAAACAAACAATGGTCCCACGCAGGAGCAAGAGGGAAAAAGTGGTCAGGAGGCTTAGTGAAATTATTGTTTTAGGACGGATAAAAGCACCAAAATTTGCACACAGCTTGCTTTGGTCATACCTTTAAATATTAAACGGGGTACCATTCTGAAATGTTCCATGGAAATCGGTAAAAATTAAAAATCCAAGATGGCCGACCCGAAATAGAAAAATGGACCTATCGTTGTTTATAAAATTCACACGAACCCAAAATTGGTGTCAAATCATATGTTTTCAGGATCAAGGACGCCAATTAAGTGAGAGAAAAATTTTACAAATATATATTTATGCCTTTACATGTAGAAACATCCAAAATGTCTCACCTAAAATTACTAATTTTGCATATCTTTGCATGTACACATTGTAAAAAGTAAACGTTGGTGTCATAACATAGCATTTAAAAGATGTTTTGATCATAATAAGTATTTTTAATATGGTTGTGAATGTTGTTCCTGTGTTCCGTTTTGTTCAGTATATTGTTCTTGAGTATTTTTACATGTTACACAAATACTCAGCTCTGTGATGTTAATCTGAGGGAAATTATGCACTGCCTAAAAACATAACAGGCAATCGTGCAAGCATCCCGTGTACAATGCAGCATAATTATTGTACTAAGTCTGTTGTTTAGTCTAGGTCTAATATATTGGTACTTTAATTTCCCTAGTGATGCTTACAGCTATATTCGCTTGCATAGTTTTCAGCTTACTTTAGCTTGGTGATGGATAATATACCTGAATGCATGAGCTTAAGGTTTTATAAGTAGGATTATGAATGTAGTTATTAGTGTAAGACTCAAACACCTTTGCTTGCATCCTCTTTATAGTGTTACAATGACAAAGGATTGCAAACAGCGCATCATCTGTCAGAAAGACATATCTGAAGCTTTGAGGTGTCCTTTGACTAGTTCAATGGCACTATAGATGACAAAAACAGCCCTACAACTAGTAGTTCTGAAAAATATACAAGAGTTCAAGAGTATCAATGCTCTTCCAGTTCAACTCAGTTTTGAGAATGAGACTTGAAGATCTGATTCATCACTGTCCCTCATGGCACAAATTCTGACATTTAAAGTTTAGCAATTCTTAACTAGAAAGAGCAAAGAATAAGAAACGAGAGGAGACAGAAGATGAGTAAAAAAAAGAGCCAAAGAAGAATCATTTACTTTCCACTACAAATTGCATTTTTGGCGAAAGAGGAAAAGTAGAGGGGAATCTGCATGAATTCTTAACATTTGATGCAGAGAGAAATGTGTGAAACATGGCCACTGAGTTGCAAAACACACAATTGCGGTCAAGAACTGCTGAAGGAGATCTTATTGATACAGAAACTAAGTACTACTTGCCAAGATTAGTAAAAATGAGGAACAGATATCACATTCAATTAAAACAAGACTGAAGAGTTACTTGCTGTACCATTTCCCAGATGCACAAGAGCAGCATGATGGCAGAAACATGCTGAAGGATGTTTTGAAGGAGAGAGACTTTTCAGAACATGCAGCTGTCCCTTGGCCAAAGCTGCCACAATTATCAGAAAAGACATCTGCAATCAGCAGTGATTCAGGATCACTGGTTCGTTCCACCACACTGTCTGGAAGATTCGTCGCCTACTATCTAAATAGGAATCAATATACATGCCATGTCAAGGAACAAAAAACTGATTCAACAGCTATACCAGATGGGTCTGAGCATACCATATGACCAGGTCATGGAACTTGAGGACTGGTTGGCCACCTCTGTATGTTAAAGATTTGAGGAAGTGGGATGATTTTCTTGCTTGTCTTCAAAAAGGACACTTCTTCACTGTAGTTGCCCTAGACAACCTTGACCACAATCCCAGTTCAACAACTTCTACGGCATCTTTCCATAGAACAGCAGTGAACACTTTCAATTTCCAACAGAATCAACAGGACCTCACAATCATAGCGATTCCTGAGAGGTATGCCACTGACCTTGCTGTGGCTCTGAAAACATGAGAAATTCAGGTGCCACCTTGGCATACAAGACAAGTCCAGAGTAGCCTAGAAGAGGCCAAGTCTAAGGAGGAAAAATGGATCAAAACTGCAATATAGCTGCTTGACAAAGAAAAATTCTGTAGTGAAGATGCCATCGCATGGGCTGCTTACCATGCTTCTCAGCAGCCCCTTTCATTACCTACCGGCTGTGTGTGCACTCTTTCCCCTCTTCTATGAGAAGGCAGCCACCCCAGCAATGATCAAGCAAGGCATGGATATCCAAAGGAAAGCAACAAAATATCTGAATCTAGGTCAGATCCCTGTCACAACTGGAACCCAGCCTCTGCTTTAGCAAAGCTTGCGCAATAGAACTGGCCTGTTATACATGGCGAGAACAAGTGTTGTTATTTTGGGTGGGTTACGAACAGAATTGGACCTCTGGAGCACAGTGGGAGATATGCTAGATGGTTCAGGTTGGACATCAGCCTTAACTGAGTCTGAGGTGGTATCACTGGGTGTTAAAGAATCTCTCCTGACGTCCTCTCATCCCACACAAACAAGGAGAATAAGTTACTTTTCCTTTGTACATTATGGTACATACCTAACATTATCTCTTTTCACGTTCAATGGTTGCAGAGGATATTCACTTTATATGTATATATATATATATATATATCTATATATATATATATATATATATATATATATATATATATATAGGTATGAGACTATTCTATATATATATATATATATATATATATATATTTATATATCTATATATATATATATATATATAATATATATATATATATATATATATATCTTTTCTTTTTAAGGCATGCACACCAGGTGACTGTCCTGGCCTTACAGAACCTACAGCAAGAGGCCTTCGTGCTTCCCCCAGGCACACTTGACGACTGGTTAAGGTACATGAGAGAAAAGAATACAACATTCATGCATTGGGACATGATAATGAGGTATGAGGCCCTTATTCTAACCTTCATCCGAGCTCACAGGGAGACCTTCCCACTGTATGTGGCAGTCCTGAAGGAGCTCACGCCACTGTTCTTTGCCCTTGATCATGTGAACTACGTATGATGGACACACATCCAAATAAGGGATATGGAGTCACTGCCAAACCAAATCAAAGATGTGTTTCAGAACGAGTGTCACTGGGTCCTCAGCAAGACTCCCAAGACCTTTTCAGAAATCCCCTTTGACCAAGCACGTGAACAGGAAAGCAAGACTGTCAAAGTTGCAGGTTGTGCAGTGGGTCTGACAGAGAATCCTGTTGCATTTAGGTAAATTAATTTAATGTGCGAATGTTGCATTATTATTAGATACATTCTGTTAGTAAAGCAAGATTTTAAAATATTCAAATGCTCACAAAGAATATATCTAGCTAATTCGACATTTGCTAGGAAACATCTAGTAAATGGCTTATGTATACACTATTTATCCTAACAGATGCTGGATGCTATCAGGCCCAGAACTTGCAAGACTACTGAAACAGTTGGAAGGAGAGTACTTACCTGATGATGATCCAGAGCTCCCAAGGAACATTCAAAACTACAAACACGGTCTCTCAGCCCGGCTTACCTTCCAAAAGCAAGTCAGTAGTCTTTCTGTAACTATGAGGAAAATGGGAAGTCCATTCATACCTGATTTCGAAGAGTTGCCCACACTAGACAACTGGACGTGTGTACATGTGTCTATGACAGTTTCCCTTCAGAAGCTTGAAAAAACTGGTAAAAAACAGTACAAAGATTTTCTGACAGATGTCATTATAAAGTGTACACAGTCTATGCAAACACCTATCTAGAGAAACTCGCAATTTTCAAGAATCCCAAGGACAAAATAACTTCCAAGCAAGGGGGAAAAAGTTAAAGCACTTCAGAACAATCTGGCCTTGTCTGGCCAGCTCTATGTCTCAATGCAGAACCGGGAGAGTGCCCTTCTCACACGAGGTGCAGTCCTTTCCATCTTCCCTCTCAGACTTTGGCAAGCTGCATCTGCCAGGCTTGAAGGGTGACCCCTTGAAATGTCTACAAGATTGATCAGCCTGCACCACCTACTACTTGATAATGTAGGGTCTTGGATGGAGCTGCCCTTATCCACTGGATCAAAACCTTTGATGAGTGCACTGAGAAGGTTTTCATCCCTTTTCTACAGAGCCAGCTACACATTGCGGAAAGAGTGGACATTGTTTTGGATACCTATGTTCCTGATAGCCTGCAGGAATCCACACGAGAAAAAAGTGGAAAAGGCATGCATAAAAAGCGACAGGCCAGGCAAAAATCCCCAGCAACTAGAGGGATTTCCTCAAAAATTCCCAAAACAAGCAGGATGTCTTTGCCTTCTCAACATCCAAAGTGAGAGACTTCAACTGCCCAACAGGACAAGCTGTCTACATCACATCAGGTAGGATTTCATATGCTATTTCATATGATCGTTTCTTACATAAGTTATGCTTTGATCTGTGTAAATCTGGAAGTAACTCCCTATATATTTTTTCCCCAGGAGAATATATCTCAAAGGAACATTGCACCCATGCCAAACTGTAACCATGAGGAGGCCGACACGAGGATTATAGTACATGCAGTCCAAGCCCTAGATCAAGGTCCAACAAACATTCAAATCCGAAATATGGGCATGGATGTTACTGTCATCCTTGTCGGTCAATACAGTGAACATGTTGCCTCACACCCAGATCCTCACATGTGGGTAGTTTTTGAAAGGGGCAAAAGCTTCAGTTATTATTAATAATAATAATAATAATAATAATAATAATAATAATAATAATAATATGCTTTATTTCAGCTCAGGGCCATATACATTGAATATACAAAATACAGACA
Organism: Macrobrachium nipponense; assembly: GCF_015104395.2. Classification (NCBI taxonomy): domain Eukaryota; kingdom Metazoa; phylum Arthropoda; class Malacostraca; order Decapoda; family Palaemonidae; genus Macrobrachium; species Macrobrachium nipponense. The sequence continues at coordinate 88,445,593 of NC_087201.1, forward strand.
GTAACATACACAATCTAGATACATGAGACATGATAAAAAAGAAAAAGAAAATGAATAATCGGCACTTATCCACAAAATAGCTGAGGTAGCATAAAAGCTAGTAATCATAATACTGATAATAACAGTAATAATATTGGTGAGAAAAAAAATGCATTGAGAGTAATAACAGCTAGTGCACAAATTATATAACTTAAATTTCAACTAGAGACCTTAGGTGGTTACAGTAGTCAGGTCCATGGGGCTAAATACAAAAATATAATGTAAAAAAAAAAAACTTTAACTTGATAGTAATCACAGTAATAAAGAAAAATTAAAATAACAGCAATAAATGTAATAATGACAAAAACTGCAGATGACATTTTGCCAAAACAGAGATTAAGTCCTTTAGGGGACAAAGGCCTCATTTTCCCATCTTTCCCACAATTTAGATCTTCTTCTTGCTTCACTCCTTTGGATGCTTTGTATGGGCGAGTTGCTGCTGTTTCTCACTCGGGTTACCAGACTGGACATTGTTCACCTTACAATGATTTTTAAATTGTCCAGGCGGTTTTCTATAAACATCTGTGTGGCGGAGTGGTAGCGGGGAGTGTTTGTGAGGCGTCTCAGAAGGTCATTGTGCACAACAGTGATGAGTCTCATGGTCTCAGGTATAGTTCGTCCAGAGGGAACACCCATAGATACTGTAGCAGTACAAGCGGAAGAGCAGCAGTTTCACGTCTCGGTGACAGAAGGCAAACCTCCTTGCAATCATGTTGCCAGCTGCACATAGTTGACGACGCCTCTGTTTAATGTCTGCCGTATCTTTTAGGTCGTCGGTGATAATGTGACCCAAATACGGAAATTCGTGCACAAATTCCAGCCGATGGTTTCCGAGAAAAATTTGTGGTTCTGCAATATGCTTAAGCGATCTCGGGAGCAGCGACATGCACTGGGTCTTGGTTTCGTTGTAGATTATATCAAATTCCTCTGCATATTGGCGGCAAGTGTCGATGAGTCGTTGGAGACCTTGCAGTGATGGGGAAATCAGAACCATATCGTCGGCGTAACAGAGGTTGTTTATAGTTGTTTCATTGACAGTGCATCGGATTGGGAGTGAGTTCAGTTTGACATCAAGGCATCTGTGTACGTATTAAACAGGTATGGAGAGAGAATGCCCCCTTGCCTAAGCCCGTTTAGGGAGCTGAAGGTGTAAGATAATGCGTTACCCCATTTGACACAGAATTGCTGTGTGGAGAACCAGCAATGCAAAATGCATTAACACCATCAGTTCATATCTTGGTAAGCAACGATCACAAGTACTGCCAGTTTTCCAGACATTTACTGGTTGAGACTAAGCTAGTGCCTTCTATGGTAAAAGAAAGAATCCAGCCAGTTAGACTTTGCAGGCCTATGAAGAGATCACTGAAATATTAGTTCATCTTGCTTGGCACCCCTTTGAGCAGCTGTGGAAAGAGTCTAATCACTTCTAGAAGCTTCAAAGATTTACAGTTACACAGTATGATAGAACAAGTGCATCCACCTCGATCAATGAGACCAGGATGGAGCTCCTCTGCCACAGGGACTGTGCCATGGAGAAGTTACCACCAACCTTAGTTGTCAACAGAATTAGACTTAAATCAATAACGAATTTTAAATTTCAAAAGCTACAATACTTGTTAGCTTATTTTAATATGTATAATCCTCAGGTGTTCAATCTATCATACTTTTAGCCTTTTTCAACAGGATTGCTCTCCTTCAGCATGTCCGAAGTGCTGTTTTACAGGTTTTGGAAATATGGTGCAAAAGGTCTCAGGAACCCAAAGCAAGGGTGCCCTCTACACAGGGATTTGGAGTGCAATAAAGAGGACCAATGGGTGCCAGTATGGATTATAATCCCAGAAGTCTCAGCAGCTTGCAGCCAGCTCATTAAGTGTTCCTGCAAGGGTGACTGTGTCACATGCAAGTGTGGCAAAGCCAATTTACATTGTACACCAGTTTGCAAGGATAAGTGCAGGAAGTGGATGCATGGTGCCTTCAGAATGACGAGGGACAATAATAGGTAACTGAAAAATTTTGATTGGTCAAAAGATTTTAAAAAATTGAATGTAACACGTTTGAATGCATTCATCTCATTGATTACGATGAACGATATGTACGGTTCTCTATTTGGCCTAATCATTATGACATGAGCATGTTAAATGTAAAGAAATTGGTATTACAACTTTCAGACCACTTTTATTCAGTTCCTTAACCTTGAATACGTAGTTTGACACCAACATTTTATTTTCCATGATATATACGTCAAGGCATACTCATTATTAAATATATATGTCAGTCATCTTGAATTTGGCCTTTTAATGGTAAGCTCAAACACTCTTCCCTCTTCCTTGCTCTGCCTATTGTTTTCATGAGGAAATTAAATTTTATTCCACTTTCACGATACAGATTTTGATTTGGTTTCTTTTTTATAAATGGAGAGGAATATAAAATTTAGGCCAAGGGCCAGGCGCTGGGACCTGTGAGGTCATTTAGAACTAAAGAGGGTTTGAGAGGTGTAACAGGAGGACAATCTCACTAAAAAGTGAGATGGAAAAAACGGAATATAAACGGATTAACAGTAAGTGGAATTAAAAGAGTTGCAGCTAGGGACCGAAAGGACGCTACAAGACGTCCTACAGTGTACCGCATGAGGTGCACTGATGATGCTATTACCCTCAGCAGTAATTCTCACAACACTGCAGGAACCTAGGAGACACCAGGAATTAAGGGAAAGTGGCGAGCTACTGGTCTAAGTCATCTTTCACTTGTTTATTTAGTTATTTAACTTGCATTCTTGTATCTACATCTTTAATGTTTGATTGCTTTGTTTAATAAACAGGGACGTATAGCAAAGCGATTGACCCAGTTCGTTAGTATTTGAATAAGATACATTTTTCAAAGATGCAAGATCAAATGATTAATGTTTATTTATTTGCTCTGGAGAAAACAGCTTCCAGTTATGAGGGTTTTGTTGACTTTCGTAATTATTTAATGAAGATTTTCATTGATTTGTTTGACAAATCGAGTTAAACGTGAGTAAATCTTTCGAGTGATCAGTCTAGTAATATTAATCATAATTGACCGATGTTTCTGCAGACATCTGCGTAAGAGAAGTGAAAGATTCATTATGGTGTTCAATGACAAAATTATTTCAGCGATACAATTTTTGTTTTCCTCTTAAAATTACTTCATTTTTTCTGACTGCGTAATTTCATTTTGATTTTATTATAACTGAACACGATACACGATTGAAATCCTGAACATCCCGTTAGGTTCGACGTGTTATATGACTAAGAAGTATTTTTGATAAACTTTGCTTAAATCCCTTGAACACAATATTTGTTAACTGACAAGGCTTCCCCAATACTAGACAGATATTCCAAAGCTAAATAAACATTGAATAAACGTTTCCAGAAAGGACTGCGTGCATTACAAATTATTGCCTATATATAAATTCGAAAATAGAAAGAAGGGTTGTTTTTCTCAGGGAATAAGACTCGAATTATCTCTTGTTCGTTGAAGTGATTCATTCAATATCTCTTCCCCTCAAGGAATGATGGACCGATTTCGAAACACTTTCAACCATTTATACATTTTGTTACTTAATTCCACTTCATAATTTTCTGGTACCCACCATCCGTGTATTTTGTTTGAATAAACTTTGCAAGATTTCCGTTTGCTGCTATCTCATTTTATCCAAATATTTGTTTTTGTTGCGGCCCGTAATAAGCTGCAAAGAATACACAATATCGTCTACAACATGGCTCGTAGGGCACACTGCAAACAATGCCCTCCTAAGCAATCTTGAAAAAAAAATTCATTGCGCTAGCTGAAATGAAGTAAAGTACTTCATTCAGTTTAATATTAAACATAAACTTCAGTTATACTTTTCTTACTGCTACGTCATATGATTAAGTCACAAGCAACTGCATGTCCTCACTGAAGTACGTTTAATACTAAGTACTACGTGACAGAGAGATTCGCTTTCGGCATTTGAAGTTATCCTGAAAATAGTGAACCCCATGCCCCGTACGATCAATATCAAGATATTTCAAAGAACATGAAACATACCGACCAGGTGTCTAAACTTCCTCCTAGTCACGGATATATAATCATAAAATCTGTAAGAGTAAGCATTTCTTGAATTCAGTATCATGAAACTATGTATTTAATGCTGACCTAAGGTCTTCTGTCTCTTCATATTTATTAGGCTATTTGAATGCTCAGCAACTACCCCGATTCTCAACGACAAAAAATAAAAAAATGCCGATAATGGTGTAGTAATTACAGAAGATTAAACAGCTTAAATTCCTTAAGGAAAGTATAATTCCCATGAACTTGAAAAAGACGAATATGCAGTTCAAAATATATTTGGAAGGGAGTTTGAAAATAATACGTCCACTGTATGATAGCATTTTGTTCAATCGTTTGTTCGTCATTTCATGAATAAGTACTAACTTGTTTTTACTTAAATACCAGAAATGTTTACAGATTTACGGAGGGAGCTACAAGGAAATTTAGCAACGTGCAGCAGGAGTATAGTACTTAGCGTTACCCAACCTGCTCCAATACCTGATAGTTTGGAATATTCTGACATCTTGAAGCATGGATATTTTGGTATAAACCATATGTAATTACACATATAAAAAGCATCCTTTACTGTTTGTTACTCTGTTCGCAGAACACTCTTATGTGAAATTTCAGACAAAATCTGCACATAGCACAAGAAAAATAATAATAATAATACTGGTGACAAGGAGATAGCCGTCATCAGCAGGTGATACATTCATTGCCGCCGCGTTTCGCAGCACATAGTTACATCATCAAGGCTAAAAGATGATGTCTTGATGATGTAACTATGTGTTACGAAACGCGTCGGCAATAAATGTATCACCTGATGACCGGCTATCTCCTTGTCACCTTGTCCTTCCATATGCTGTGGCCGGCGAAAGGCTTGCGCTGACGTAGTCTGTCTTTTATTTATACACACACACACACACACACACACACACACATATATATATTATATATATATATATATATATATATATATATCAATCAAAAACTCCAAAAATTCCCCTTCGGTACATATAAGAAAAAATATCAATTCCGAGGTAAAGCGAATTAGATATTAAAGGACATTTGTAGCTCGAATGATTTATATATATATATATATATAATATATATAGTATATATATATGTATATATATATATATATATATATATATATATATATATATATATATATATATATAAATAGTATATGTGTGTGTGTGTATGTATATATATGTGTTTGTATATATATGTATATTTACATATATCTTTACCACAGTTGAATTTTCTTGCATATGTACCAAGATCATCCTGATACAATAAGGCATAAATAGTTCAAACATGCAAATAATATTGCATATATAGTTTCAACATATAGAAGACGCCATATGTTAAAAGACATCTCTTTGTTAAGGAAGTCTTAAATTCACACATATCAATAAAGCTTTCATTGGCACTATTTTATTGCTGGGCCACAGATAATGGAAAATGCCACCCTTGACCTGGTGGATAACGCAAAGAATTATGGCTATGCCACAGCAGAGAGAGAGAGAGAGAGAGAGAGAGAGAGAGAGAGAGAGAGAGAGAGAGAGAGAGAGAGAGCAGAATAATAAATCTTCTTGGTGAAAATCAGTATTTCAGCGTAGGTCTTCAGTTGACTTGAATCTCATCGCTTCGAAAGTCCACGCATAGGACGACAGGTGAATGCACAAATATAAATGTGAATAAATAAAAAATAAGTAGATAAATAAACATATGTATAAAATACACACACAGGTATATATATACATATATATATGTATTTCACAAATTTAAGCCACAAAAATCCAATTCACAAAATCTTAGGTACAACTTAGTAAATCCAAGGAAATTATAGCTGATAGATGCTTCTTCCCCAACAGGATTCGAACCGACGCCAGGTACAAAAACCGTCTATCGTTAGTCACCTTTACGATACAAAATATATATCTTTAATAGTCGCAATGACCTCTTTCACTCATCGGATACCTCACTAAAGTTAAGATACCACACACACACACACACACACACACACACACACACACATATATATACTATATAAAAATCATTCGAGCTACAAATGTCCTTTAATATCTAATTCGCTTTACCTCGGAATTGATATTTTTTCATATATGTACCGAAGGGGAATTTTTAGTTGATATATATTATATATATATATATATACATATATATATATATATATATGTGTGTGTGTGTGTGTGTGTGTGTGTGTGTGTGTATACTATATACATAATGCATACATACATACATACACATATTAAGCATTTTACGGACAATTCTACCAGCAGAGTTTTATTGTGCTTGTAACATGGACCATATTAAGAAATGGCTCTAAGGAAAACACGGCAGACCGAAATGAAACGGCGCAATAAGAGAAATTAATCAAACGCTCACTCTTGAAGAGCGACATAAAATCTGTAAATTGAACCGTTAACTGCCAATTAAGTGTTTGAAGACTATCTTTCGAGCGTTCTGTCTTCAAAAACGACATTTTCCGTGCTGCAATTACTGACGTCGAGTATCAGGGCCCCTCACGATATCGCAGGTTAATTAGAGCGTGTTTTGTACCCGTCAATACAACCACTGCGGTACATTCGCACTAGTAGCTTCGGCTGCGAACTGAGGGAGCTATTCTTATTTATCAGAGATTACGGTTAGCTTTTTTTTTTCCTTACTCGGGGAGTAAGCCTACAAAATAATTTGTTGCTATTGTTGCTATTTGGGGAGGGGGTTAGAAAAGGTCTATGAAAAAAAAAAAAGTGTTTCGTGTTGAGTTAAAGATACAGGAATTTTGGGCAAAAAGTATATTAGTTTTACCAGAGACCATTGAGCTGGTTAACAGCACTCCTAGGACTGGCCCGAAGGATTAGATATCTCTACGTGGCTAGGAACCGATTGGTTACTAAGCAACGGGGCCTACAGCTTATTGTGGGATCCGAACCACATCAAGAAATACATTTCTATCACCAATATAAATTACTCTGATTTCACGTTGGCGGAGGAATTTTGGAATAGGGTATGTATGATTTATTTATTAGAATGAAAATGAAAAATAAATAATGGGCATGTTAAACAGTACAGAAATATTATTTATAATGAAATATAGCATATTTTAAAAATTGGAGCTTTTGAAGAATAGCGGTCCCATACAACCCTTTTGAAGAATAGGGGTCCCTTGGGCCTTTTGAAGAATAGGGGTCCCAGTTTGGGCCTTTTGAAGAATACAGATCCACGGACACGGCGGTCGGAGCTCCCGTAGTTCCGCCACGGCCTTACTGTAACCCCTGTGGCTAGCACGCGCAGCGCAACATTACCTCTTGCCAGAACATGCCGTGCTTGCCAAGAATCTTTAAATATGCGGATAAGGCGCAAAGCGCCGTTCCGCCACGGCCTTACTGACAGCACACATAAATCGATCGTCCGCGGATATGTAGTCGCTCCCTTATGAATATAACATTGGTACTGAAAAATCAAACAAGCAGTTGTTTGCTTATCTTTAGGTTTGTTCACCACTGACAACCAATCATGTTGTTACTTGTTTTCCTCGGCGGTTGTTCTCCACTAAATACCTTTTTAACAATACGAACCACAGTTTTATCCTATTGAAGAATAAAGGTCCCAGGTTCGTATGGGACCGCTATTCTTCAAAAGCTCCTTAAAATTTTTTGTTGGGGAAACAATGCTCTCTTTGACCGTAGATATTATCACACACCCAGAGTAAGCTGGAGGTCGGATCACGCCTTGTCTTTTAAAACTTTCCTTTCTTCAGAATAACATTAACTGTTTTTTATTCAGCAAAGATTACTGTTACTGTTTTTAAACACTCGTTTCTTCAGAATGACATGTTTTGACCCTCATGATGATCCTCATGTTTAGATTTTGACCAGGTGGCATTCACATAATACATTCTCGTTTTTATTGTTTGTTGACAATTAATCTATATTTTAAGTTAATATACTTTTATATCATCTATATTAATGCCTTTAATGATATCTTGAATATGTAGCCTAAGCAGAGGGTTAATTTGTTGCTTTATCCTAGGCTGTAAATATGCTGAATGAGATTTCCGTACATGGGAAATTAGACGTACGCATACACCAGTTAATATCCGTCTACTCAGGCTCATTAATATTAACCCGTTGTTGTTGATTGTATGATGATTCTAAACTTACTGGTAACATAATCATTTCACAAAGGAACAGACAAAGAGTGGAAGTGTTTTTTTTTTTAAGTCATCTTAAGATTTCTTTACATACACACATACATACATAAACAACGTGATGTGAATATTAATATTGCAATAGCTGAAGAAATAGGGGAATATAAGTATACTTAGAAAAAACTAACACTTCTCAGTTCTGACGCTGTTAACTGTCATTTATCATTTCATTCTCTTTCATGGAAGTACTGGTACAAAAAAAAACATTCCTACTAACGAGATTAAGGATGTTACTTGCGACAAAAAGTCTTTGAGAGAGAGAGAGAGAGAGAGAGAGAGAGAGAGAGAGTGTGGAATATTCAACAAGGGACAATTTATTACGTCCTGAGGTACATTTTGCTGCAGTCCTTAAGAGGATTAAAATTTCCAAATAATTCCAATCGCCGTGATTTATGCAGAACGGAAACGCCTTTCATGAAAACCTTAATAGTATTCCTCATTGATTTTAAGAAAAAAAAAAAAAATAGCGGGGGGGGGGGGGGGGGGGGTCCAAAATTCAATAAGGCATTTCACTGTCTCCACAGATGGAAGTCGGGCTATATCCTTCTGATGATTATAAAGAAAACACGCTTCAAGCATCCTTGATGCATGACTCAAAATGGGATCCTTCAGGAACTTTAGGATCTGAATGGAAATAATCAGAATTTAGGAACGTCCAGACAAATTCCTTGATCTTCAAAGTCATGTTTCCAGGTACAGCATGACATTAACATCTGAGACGTTGGCCTCTGGTAACACGTGAGCGGAAGAACAACCTTCCAGTGTAAAACCAGAGGTATGGTGAATGTAACTGCTGTGAAGTTTTCTGCCAAGCCGCTTCTACTGAATTGAATTGAATATAGAATTTTGGCCAAAGGCCAAGTACTGGGACCTGAGATGACACTCAGCACTGAAACAGAAATTGACAGTAAAAGATTTGAAAAGTGTAACAAGAAGATAACCTCGCAGTTGCCCTATAAATCAATTGTTAGGAGAGGGTGCAAAGTAAGACGAAGAAAGAGAATATGAAAGGAAGTAAACAGTAAAAGGAATGAAAGGAGTTGCAGCTAGGGGCCGAAGGCACGCTGCAAAGAACATTAAGTAATATCTACAGTGCACCGCATGAGGTGCACTGACGGCACTAACCGCTATGAGGAAGATGCATTTATTAATATGATAATCGATGTACAGGTAATCTATTGAAACCTCAATATTGGTGACCGAGTTTCTGCCTGCTGGTCAGTCTCCGCACAGCTCTTGACCGCAAGTCCCCTTTAGACATCTATTGTGACTTCATTACTGCGCACGGCGATTGAGTCTGCTCTAGAAGTTACTGATCAGCAAAGAACCTCAGCTACATGCAATCAGCCAGTAAGCAAACATACTGGTATTCCTAGCGTGCAATGTAACTAGATCTGGTAAGAACACTTTTCTGCTACGGTTCAGACCACAAAATTGTAAAATATGTGGAGTAACAGGTATTAGTTGATTCCGGGAGTAAACCACCCAAATCAGTGACTGGCACCAGCTTAATTTTGAAGATCCGTGTAAGAGACATTCCGTGATAAGATGTGTTTTAAAAAACAGGGGCAGTAATCCCTCCTGGTTGCTCCATCACAATTTCGCTGATAATCCTCCTCCTCCTCCCTCTTCTTTTTTTTCTTCTTAGCGTAACCCCTACTTGGGGTCACCGTGTTCATCGAACCTTATCCAGGTTTATCTATCACGTGTCCTTCCTTTGCCCATTCCTCTCTCTCTCTCTCTCTCTCTCGTGTCTTCATTTTCTCTAGGCCTTCCTCTCTTTCGTGTCCCTAGCATTTCCATTACCATGATGTCTCCTGCAACATGTCACTCATCAAGTACCAGCCATATCCCTCATCAGGTACCCAAACCATTTGTCTTGAATCTTGTATTTTGTCTGACGCTTAAAGTAATTACGCTCACCCCAGATGTGACAAATTCTGCAAAATAAAAACTACTGAGATGGCTCTCTGTCTCTATGCCTGGACTTTTCCTCTCCACCCTCATATCTTCAAAACTATTGAAGCTAGAAGCCTGCAAATTGGTATGTTCATTATTCAACCTCCAATCATCAAACATGACAAAATTACAGCCCTCTAGCCTCAGTAGTTCTTATTTTATTCAAGGTTAAATTTAGACATGATCGTGCCTCTGGCACCCATATAGGCCACCACCAAGCCGTATCTGAGTTTCATGGGCCTCGGCTGAGAGTTTCATTCAGCATTATACGCTGTGCAGAAAACTCGATTGCGACTAAAAACACCTCGGCGCATTCTTTTATTTCTTTGTCTCCGTCAAATTCGCTTTTGGCCATATCTTCCTGTTTTACTGGGATGTCTTTTAGTCAATGCCTATAGCAGCCTGGTTTTTATCTATCAAGCTCTACGGAATATTGATAAAATCATTACAGTCGAATAATAAAAAATGTGGTTTTCCATTCATCATCCTCATCGCTTTATGAAAGGGTAATTCTGCTTCTAAATTTTGTTCGTATAAGCATTTTTTTTATTTATCATAATCTTATCCTAGCTATGGGTGAATTTCGAGTAATTCATCCCTTCGTAACCAATGAAGAACTGACATAAATTCACCATCTTTGGAGTATTTGCCTCAGTTAAAGCAAAATTTCAGTTGAACGTCGTTTAACCGCTGTATTGTCTAAAATGTTGAAAACAATGTATCGAGTCTAAACAAATTGTAAGAAAGTTTAGAAAACGTATAATGATTAAAATTAACCCCCGAAACAAACCCAGGTGTAGAAATATGAAAGGTCAAATTTGTAGTCGAGTGGTCTGTGCGATTTGGGTGAATGACAGTCTTCCAGTAAGTGGCATAGAACAAGGAATTTCATCAGTGAATAATAATCTTTGAGAATCGACATAATAAAAGATTTTGGAACGAAAATTTGTAAAAGACTCAAAAAGCTAACAGATGAATCCCATGAATAGACATAAAAACAGGGCGTAATCAGGCAGGCGTACTTACGACGTGGCGGTGCATAATATGCATATTTCTATCACGCCCTCCACCATCTTTTTTTGCTGTCGTGCAACACCAGAGTCGCCCCCACACCCAGCCACCTCGAATCCCCCCCCCCCCCCCCCCCCCCCCCTCCCCGTTCTTTTTCTATCTGCAGCCACGGCACAGCCTGCCAATAAACTTAAAACTTCATGCAAACAAATTTGCTCTTCAAACTTCCAAAAGAGTTTCCTTAACAAGAAAGGGCTGCCAGTGAGAGCGAGAAAGAACTCAAAAATTGTCTTCCCGTTTGGGAGAAGATGCTGATGATAGCATTTGCAAGGATGAAGGTCTCGCCAGTCCCAGATTGACCGCTCCGGACTTCTCATGAATTCAGAAAGGAGGAGAGGAGGAGGAGGAGGAGGAGGAGGAGGAGGAGGAGGGGGAAAAATGCCTACATCAACTACACATGGTATAGGAATGGAATAAAGTTTAGGCCAAAGGCCAAGCACTAGGACCTTTAAGGGCATTCAACGCTGGAAATTAAATTGAAGGTAGGTAGAATTGAAAGGTGTTACAGCAGGAGAACCTCCCATTTGCACTTTGAAATAATTGTTGGGAGAGGGTGGATAGCAAAATGGAAGGAAGATAATACAAATGGAGGTACAGTAAAAGGAGTGAAAGTGGTTGCAATTCGAGGCCGAAGGGACGCTGAAAAGAACCTTTAGTAATGATTTCACGGGGTGCACTGAGGGCACTACTCTCATTTAAGGGGCATATGGCTTTAATCATTTGGCTTGTAGTATTCGGAAACATGAAAATCGCAGAAAGCATAATGCGCTGGAACAGAAATATAAATCTCAAGCTCATGGCTGCAGTCTCTGTATCTCATGGCTGCCATCTACGTCTCTGAATGTTGAATGAGGCAGGCCTATTTGATCCACTATGTATGCGTTCGTGATAAACAAAACTGTTACCGTTTCAGGAACAAGAACATCCAAACAATGAATAGTGATGTGTGGAATTAGGAAAGAAGGAAAATGTGATTTTACCATACTACAGCGGTCACTGATATATACATATATATATATATATATATATAATATATATATATATATATATATATATATAAAATCTATGTAACTAATGAACACATCATGAGCACGCGTTTCACAGACATAAATTTCTGACTCACGTCGGGATCGAACCCCAGTTTCTCACATGAAAGGCTAGGGTACTAGGTGTGGGGCAGATGGTAGCGCCCTGGCCTTTCATTTGAGAGACTGGGGTTTGATCCTGTTGCGAGTCAGAAATTATATGGATATGTAAATATATGTATGTATATATAAATTCTTATATATATATATATATATATATATGTATATAATATATAATATAATTATTATATTAATCAGGATTTAGAAATTTCCGATAACATTTTGATTTATCCTTTCAATTTCCTTTCTGTTTCCTTTGTACTTCTCGATGATCATTCTACTCTGACTCGGCTTGAGGAGTTGCCTACCTTTTCTCAGCTATCTAATGTCTAACGGGTTTTAATCGTCTCGTTTCTCTAACAATAAATGCAAAAACACTATGCGGTAACAAGTGAGTGACATCGTTTCAATATGAGTATCTTACAAGTAGTTGGAACTGCACATTACAAACAATTGCTCCCCACCCCCCACCCCCGTCCGGGGTGTGTTTAGTTTCTTACTAATTGATAAATTTTTCCTTGATGGTAATTTCATATGGGTCACGTTTTCATAATTTGCACTGAAGTATGACAGAATATTAGGAAGTTCATTCTTTTCAACATATAAAGAATTACTTAAGGAAGTTCATTTTTTTCTTTTCAACATATAAAGAATTACTCAATAAAACTAATGAAATTTACTGCATGTAACATACATATTCCAGCTATGAATGAAGGCAATGGCGAACTAATTCTTTAACTTGCTCATTCCATTACGTTTACGAAACCTCATTAAAAGCTATTATACGAACTGAATACTCAAATTGTTCACAAAAGGATAAAACAATAAAACTCGTTCTAAAGAATTCACAATGACACAAGCCTTGGTGTTATTATCTTATCTGTCTGTTGTTGCTGTTGTTGTAATTGTTATTGCTGCATATGCTATCTTCCCGAATAAAAACAGGATGTGTTATTATTTTCAGAAAACCTATGCGGCACCCAAATCTATTCGGGTCAACTGGTCCTTTGAGATCAAACAAACCTGATGGCTGTATAACATTGGCAGGAAACTCCGGGCATTGTGTTAGCTGAGTTGGAGTGGTTGGTTGATCAGCAGGATAAAGAGATCCGGTGAATAATGGAAATGAAGTATAAGGATCTAAAGGTTGCACTACGAAGTAACTGTTAAAGGTGTCGGACAGTAAGAAAGCAAGCAAGTATGGCAGTAAAGTAAAATGCGTTGGTAATTCGACCAACTAAGTTAAGCAACATTAGGCCAGGTAACCCACAAGGTTTGCATGTACGTATGAATATATGTGTGAGTGTGTGTGTGTGTGTGTATATATATTTATATATATATATATATATATATATATATATATATATATTATATATATATATATATTTATATATATATATATATATATATATATATATAATATATTATATATATATGATATATATAAATATAATTTAATAATAGTGTTAACAGGCAATCCCCGGGTTACGGCGGGGGTACCGTTCCCAGCAGGGTATTGCAAGCCGAAAGTTGAATTACCCGAATCATCATAATTATAATGGGAATAAATAGCAACAATGCAGTAGTAAGTCTGGGCGTTACAGCACCATGAGGCAAGCGCCTCAAGTCCGGAACAACTTAACCCAAACCTAATAATGTAACCCGGGGACAGACTGCACACACACACACACACACATTATATATATATATATATATATATATATATACATATATATATATATATATAATATACTAATTATATATAATTAATATATATAGAAATCACAGCACGAAACTTGTGACTTTGCTTATTAGCTGAAGATACTGGGAAACTTCATATATATATATATATATATATATATATATATATATATATATATATATATATATATAGTCTGTATAATATATGTATGCGTGTGTGTATATGTATGTATATATACACATAACTGTTTTTGTATGTATATACATCATACTGATGAATTAAAGTGTAACTATGCCTATTATTACAAAAGATGAGTGCTTCAGAGTGGAAAATTAAACAGAATAGTAGAACACTCCTAGCATGTACGTAATTTGATCCGATTATAACGGTTGAGCTTTCTTCTCTAAGTTCAGTGTAATAATTTTGAGACGTAATTGGAAAACGCTATACCTTGTAGCTTGTAGCACCAGCCACTTTTATGAAAAAAGTTAGGCAGAAAATGTAAGTGAGTTTCGAAATGTTTGTTGTTTTTCATTTATAAGGCAAACTTTTCTAAAATTAATTTTTTAACTACCAGTAAGTTCTCTTGAAGACAGACAATTTAACACATTAAGAATGCTAGAATCCATGTTATTCAATGAGGAGCAACTTACGAAAAACAATTTATTGCGAGGAATGACAGGGAGCGCTGAAACTGCTTCAAAATATGAAGTTATTCGAATAATTTCCTTTTGTCTTTTAAGCTCATCATTTTAAATATCGTCGTTAATCTTCACAACTTCATCGTTTCTACAAATAGCTAGAAGATATAATCTAACACCTAATAAGAGTCAATTTGATCCTGGAGTACAACACATCCAAATGGGAGGAACAGGGGGTCAGAATTCCCAAATCATTGTAAGTGGCTTGAAGGAACGCTGAAAAAGAACCAATGAACACCACTCAAGTCTTGTGACCTCATTTAGCTACGATGACCTTCAAGACTCTGATCAAGGATGTACAAGTTATTTAAAGTTAATGATATTCATACTGGCTTTGAAAATAACAAGTGATAGAATTATGCATATCACAGCAGTGTGAGGAACTGATGTATATAACTGGAAATAAAATTATACGCTGTGATTCCACGAACAATAGATTACTAAGAGATATTAAAGGCACCAAACGGCAGTCGAAAAACAAGTACTCAGATTGTTAACATACAGAGGTTGATGTATTGTAATGCAGAACCTGGACATTAATATTAGTTACAAGAGAGGCAATACTCACTCTGCAAATATCAATATCAATACTGGTTACGGAAGAGGGAACATTCACTCGATAAATTTCACACTGACTTCGGATGTATTTAAGGGAGTGCTATACATGGGAAGAAGAAGATTAAAATACGTTCTGTTTTTTTCAGAAATGGTACAGATTGCGTAGCAAATATGAACAAAATAGACGATGACAACCAGAATCTTAAATATGACCCCATACTAAAATGTAGAAATATATTAGTGATACTTCTATCGAGACTTTTATAACAATAGCGGCATTAGTTGGTGAGAGAGTAAATGAAAATAATGCAAATAGATATAAAATATTTTACTTTTTCAGGGCAAAGTAACAATTATACAAATAACGTAAGCTATAAGACATCTCAGCTTCCATACTAAACGTACAAGGTGTGTGTGATACCCAGCCAATGTTAAGACGTATTTATTTCTCCTTGTTGTTTTCACTATTAATAGTTGCCTCGCTATCACCAACACTGTTATAACAACGTGCATATTTTACTCCCATCATAATTATCGCATCTGCTATTTAATTTAATCTGTAGGCTCATATTTATTGTTCTCACATTTCTTAGCACCGTTATCGTTCTCGCAATCTGGCTTCCTCAGCAGGAATCTGGCCCATAATAAGAGGCGGCAGATGCAAGCAGATGTAGAATAGAGGTAAGAGATTTATAAAATCACTATCATATAGATATTAGAATGAAAAGGCTTAGCCTTGAATACTTAATTGGTATCATTAGCATAATATGTGTAATTGGTTCTTCCAACTGTAGATACAATGGGGAATTTTACCTTTTCTCGTCAGGCTATGAATGTTATAGTGCCCCAAAAATTGAGTATTATAGACTTTTCTGTTAAGAAGATTAGCGGGCCAGGAATGATTGCAGTGGCGTTGATAATGCAGGTCCTTGAAATAATTTCATGCATTATTTGCACAAAGGATTAATTTGCTGGTTTTCAAATGTATCTGGTTTGGAAATGGGTCGGTGGATACTGCTCTTGTGAAGCTGTCGATTTGACTGATTTTCAAAAATTTAGTTTGTCAACCAAGCACTGCGGAACCGTCGGTCATTCAGTGCTGAAGACTGTGAAAAGGCAGTTGGAGTAGTTAGACAGCAAGGTCTAGAGAACCAGAAAAAAAAAGAAGAGATGAAACACAACGATCGAAAGGTGGAACTGAGATCAAACCCAACAGCTGCACTAAGAAGTAATAGTCAGGGAGGTTGAACACCTAGATTGAATAAGGAGTCAGGAATGGAGGTAAAGTATAAAAAGCTAAATGGTGGGTGAAGCTAGGGGCCAAAGGGGCGCTGCAAGCACGCTTTAATAATGCCCACAGTGCACCCACTGACGACACTATCCCCCCTACACGGTCCATCCCTCACTCTCCAGTCAGTTCAGAAACTTCAGCTTGAAGCGATAACTAGAGCTAAGACATCAGCATTTTATGCCAACTGATATTTCTTTCTATATAAAACTTTTTTGTGAAATCTAAACAGGAAACTTTGATTCAAATGTGAAAGTAAGCTCTCGGGGCTAGACCTTGGTTTTTTCAGTACCAACGTCATTTTATCTCACTACAAAAACCTGCAGTAATTTGGAAGACTACTCACAAGATTTCATAGAGGAAATGTCGTTGTTCAACCTGTTTTACTTTTTATCGTACATATTTTCATACTTTTCAGTGAATTCTATTTTCGGAACTGAAGTTATCATGTTTAAGAAAATGAGGTAGGCCGTATTTCTGTTTCAAACCATACCATAATTAAATTCGTACACGTGTCATGCAATTTCAGACCGACATGAATGCCTTATGATGATTTTATACAGGCGCTACTGGATCACTCGAAAATCGTATTATCTTAAAAACATCGTATCTTGACATAAATTAGCATAAGTAAACGTTCACAGGTGGTGAGTTGTGTAAAAGGGCAAGAGATATTTACATTCCTTTTCCTTTCGTTCTTTGGGCTTTCCCAAACCTATTATCGTCGCATTTCCTCAAAATTTCCGTTCTTCAATGAGCAAGAACTTGAGATAAAATCTCGCATCCGAATACGATTAATAACATAATCTACAGGAAAGCATATCATAAACACATGTCAGCAACTTATCTCATGCACATTGGAAACAAGTCAACAGCCGTAAGTGCTGAACGAAGCTCTGGCAAGTCCTGGACAATCGTATATGAAAGGCTAGTTAGTACTACTAGTAGAATATGTTTGGGTTATAAGTATTGTTGAATAAAGATCTTGTAAACTATGTAGTCAGCCAAGTAAACATACTGCAACATTATATTTGAGAACGTAATGAATTATCAGAATTTTGAGATTCTCAACTTAACGATGAAACCTGTCGAGCATGCTATTTTTTGAATAGTGGTATTTGTCCTATACTTGTTTAAATATTTCCCAACTTTTACTGGAACAAATGATTTGTACTGATAACAGAATATATGTTATGTATATTGAATTTTATTGGTGGGTATATTAACATGTTAATACAACCCATTTTATGTAAATTACTGTCAATAAATCTATAATAGTAAATAAATAAAACAGTACTACTAGTGAGTCGTTAAATATAAAAACTATTGGGTCGTGGTGTAATCTTCATACGATTCGAAAAACCTAGGGGGAAAATATTATGTTTAATATCTTTGCTGGAATACCGCAAACGATGATCCACTCTGAGCTTCCTCTTACCCGTAGTCCTACCTCATTCCACAACTTTTTCACCCCATCTGGACATAATAGTGGCTACCATCATGCTCATGCAGTTGATTCATTCCTCTGTAATCATGCATACATAGTAGGTAAGCGAAACGTACGAATGCAAAAAAAAATTAACAAAAGAACTGCATAAAGAGGCTCCTCCTCTGCAAGTCCTTATCCCATATTATGTATCTTTTAAAGCCACATGTAAAACAGTAAAAGAAAATAACGAATGCAGTGGAGACAGCAATAATATGATAATAGTAATAATCCTCTAAAGTGCTATTAAAATATTTAGGCAACGAATTTTTCGAGAGCTTCATCTTTCAGTTTAATAATAATAATAATAATAATAATAATAATAATAATAATAATATAATAATAATAATAATAATGATAATAATAATAATAATAATAATTACTGTTGTTCTCAGTATCATCAATATCACATTTTTTGTTTGGAATACCAAACGAGTTCTCATGAAATGCAATAACTGTAAAGATAAATACTTGCTGGTTTTCGCTTAGACTTTTCGTTTATTCATAAAAGGATACTGGCGACATCGCAAAATAATTGCGAATTTCCATTCCAGACAACTTCCAGAGACTAAATGCTACGCATTTGAAGTAGGCTTTGTTCCTCTGTCGAAAAGCTGCAGTCTTGTCTGGTGTCTTTTTAAATGGTCATTTTTTTTATTGGTGTGTACAGCGGTTGCTGGTTATTCTCTATCATGTAATAAAAATGGAAAATGAAGGTAAGGAGAGAAAGCCCAAAGTTTCGCAGGTTATTGAATATATAGCTCGTTCACAACTTCCCTGAATTTCGAATGGTATATATATATATATATATCTATATATATATATATATATATAATATAATATATTATTTATAATATTGTATCTGGTAAAAAAAAGTGACCAGTAGGTCCTGCATATATATATATATAAATATATTATATATATATATATATATATATTATATATATATATATATATATATATATATATATATATCGTAATTACCTCTAATATACGTATATAATGTTTGAATCAGTAAGTCACCAGCTCCGGTTAAAACGGAATAACTATAGATTTAAGAATTATTTATCTATCTATCTTCCTTTTTATCTATCTTTCTATCTATCTAACCATTCTCTCTATTTATCTTCCTTTTTATCTACCTTTCTTTCTATCTATCTTCCTTTTTATCTACCTTTCTTATTATCTACCTATTCTATCTATCTAAATTTCTTTTTTATCTAACTTTCTTTCTATCTATCAATATCCATAAATGCACATTTTCTTTCAAGTCTTAGTTTCGTGCACACGCAAACGTTTACACCAGTAACTATTAATATTTTTACAGGTGAATAGTTGAAAATATGACCAACAATCATAAAAAACTACCAAAAACAACAACGAAAGAGCATATACCTTCTGGCGAACGATCAGAAACAGACCTAGCATCATGTGGTATCGATAATATCATGTAATGCTCTCTTAATGGTAACTGCTCTGAACTGACGCCTTTTCGCGGACATTTTTACAGGTTTCCGATTTCAAACGTGCACCTCATCCCCACAAAGGACTTCCTTGTCATTGACCTGAAATCCCATTTCGACAATTCTCGCTTACTCGAAGAGTAAGCCTACAAACTACTTTGTTGTTCTTGTTCTTGTTAGGGGGGGGAGGAAAGGTCTATGAAAAGCCTAAAAAGGTCTGGAAAAATGTTTCGCGTTCAGTAAAGGTTCAGGATTTTTAGGATAGAATATTTATGATTTAGTTATTAGAATGAAAATGTAAAAAATAATGTGTATGTTAAACAGTATGAACAATTATTTCTATTAAAATATAGCAAATTTATTTTAATTTTCGTGGGGGAAACAACGCTCTATTTGTCCGTAGATTTTAGCACAAACTCAGAGTAAGTCGGGGGTCGGATCACGCCTTGCTGCTGTGAGTTCTGCTCCCAGCGTGATTTCCAGCTACATGGTTCCTTATTAAATATCTAAGAGTTTTTTCATAAAGTTCTTTCCAGCATCCCTTCGGCCTGAAGCTGCAACTCCTTCCATTCCTTTTACTGTACCTCCATTCTTATTCTTTTTCTTCCATCTTAATTTCCACCCACTCCTAACTGATTCATATTGCAACTCCGAAGCTTTCCTCCTGTTACACCTTTAAAACCTATTTATTCTCACTTTTCTCTCACCGCTGAATGACCTCATAAGTCCCAGCACTTGGCCTTAGGTTTAAATTTTTATTTCATTCCATCCTATTATTCAATCTCAAAAGTAAAAAAATGAAAAATTTTTCCACTGGAAATCTCTTCCTAGCTCAAATGCATCTCAACTTTGGTATAGAAGAATGTATGTGCATATATATGTACATAAAGGTATAAGCCACGAAGGAAAGATAAGCATCTCAGTTGTTTATCTTTCCTTCGTGGTTTATACCTTTATGTATGCATTTATCACCTTCCAAACTTTCGTGATTCAGTTATACATATATGTACATATATGTGTCTACATATATACATAAATATATAGAAAAGTTTAGGTGCATTTGAGCTAGGAACAGAGCGCCAGTGGAACTTTTTTTTTTATTGAGAATGAATTATGCTTGTTTGTTTGTTTGTATGGTGTTTTTACGTTGCATGGAACCAGTGGTTATTCAGCAACGGGACCAACGACTTTACGTGACTTCCGAACCACGTTGAGCGTGCACTTCTATTACCAGAAGAGACGGAATTATGTGATGGAATGGAATAGACACACAAACATATATAGTTCGATATATATATAATATCTTATATATATATATATATAATATATATATATATGTATCTCGGTATATATTATATATATATATATACATATATATAGATTATATATGTGTGTGTGTGTGTGTGTGTGAGTACGCATGTGTTTTGTAAAAAATATATATAAATAGATAATATAAATAATATATATAGAGATTAGATATATAGAATATAATATATAACGATATAAACTATGATATTATATAATATATATAATATATACTATATAATACTATAATCTATATATATTTATATATATGTGGTGTGTGTGTGGTCTGTACGTAATGTTTGTGTAAATCCCTATATATATATATATATATATATATTATATAATATATGTATTAATATATAGATATATATATATATATTAGATCTATATATATATAAATTATATATAGATATATAGAGAGATATTCATATACATATAAGATATCTATATATATCTATATTATATATATGGGTGTGTGTGTGTGTGGTTGTGGTATGTATATATATATTAATAGATATATATATATATAATAATATATAAGTGTGTGTGTGTTTGGTGTCTGTACACAATATATATATATATATAGATATTATAATTATATTTACATATATATATATATATATACTAACTATCAATCCGACACTGCCCAAGAAAACTCTGATTACAACTAGTATACTCTCTCTCTCTCTATCTCTCTTTCCTCTCTCTCTCTCTCTCGTCTCTCTCTCTCATTCCTGTTAAAACATTTGCATCTCACCCGCCCCCGCCCCCAACCTTCTTACTGGGGCTGAACTTGGACTTGAAGGGCTTCAGGAGTGTCACTCTTCAATTCAGTAACCTTGAAAACTATGGATTAGACACTAATATCTGTTTTTTTTTCAGTTATTTATACATGTCACCTCCTTCCCACACCCTTTTCACCCCCATCCCTATTGGGGCTGAACTTGAAGGGCATCGGGAGGGTCACTATTCTTCTCAGCAACATAAAAATCTATGAATTAGGCATGAATGTGTCGCTTTTGGTTATTTTTACATTTCACCCCTTCCCACCCACTTCTCATCCACCCTCCCAACAGGCTGAACTTTGACTTACGGGGTATCAGGATTGCACTATTCGTCTCAGCAAACAAGAAAACTGTGGATTAAACACTAATAGCTGTTGTTTTGTTTATTTTTAAATTTCACCCCCTTCTCACCCCCCTCCCAATTGGGGCTGAACTTGGACATGAAAGGGCATCGATTAGACACTAATATCTGTCGTATTCTGAAATTTTTTACATTCCCCCCTTCCCACACACCCGCCCCTTTGGTGCCAATGATGCCTAAGTAGCATGTATAAAAAGTTTGGTTGAAATTGCTAAATGTGTTTATAAGTGTATGTGGAACATACACACACACACACATACAGGCAACCATGATATATATACTAT
This sequence comes from Macrobrachium nipponense, assembly GCF_015104395.2. Classification (NCBI taxonomy): domain Eukaryota; kingdom Metazoa; phylum Arthropoda; class Malacostraca; order Decapoda; family Palaemonidae; genus Macrobrachium; species Macrobrachium nipponense. The sequence continues at coordinate 88,468,030 of NC_087201.1, forward strand.
AATAGTATATATAGTATATATAAAATATATATATACATATATATATATATATATATAGTATATATATATTATATATAAAATATATATTATATATATATATATGCTTAAAAAATCACAGTAGATGCACATGACTTCATCATATAAGCGAATATCACATGGAAATGATAGGCAGAAATCCAAGCAGCTTTCGTCTTTACTAAAGGGACATTGTCAAGGAACGAAAGTCTTTGTGTAGACAAAAGCGTTTGGATTTCTGCCTATCATTTTTCTGTGTATTCGCTTACACACACACAACACACATATAAATATAATATGGTATAAATAAAATTAATAAATTATTATATATATATTATATTAAATATAATAATTTTTATATATAGTATATTATTAATTATTATATATATATGTATATATGTTTATGGTCAATATATATTCTTATATATATATTATATATATATATATAGTATTGATATACTATATATATATATATATGCTATAATATCTATTTTCCAATACAATTTAGACTTGAAGCAAAAGTGTAAATAAAATGTAAAGTCATTGCATCACTAGAGGTTCTGGATCTTGGCTCTTATATTCGGGTGTTCTCGCTCCGACCGAAAGCGTCGTGGCGATATTGCGAAATAATTCCGAATTTCTAATCCGACGGGTATTGGCAACTGAACGAACGCCTCTCATTTGAAGTGGCTTTTACCGTGCGATTGCGAATTCTGATCTTCTTTGATGGTTGTCTGCATGATTTGTGGCACATTTGCGCAATCCTGTAGTGCAAAGCAACGTTGAAATGTTAACTGTTCCTTTGGCTGGTTCTTTGAAATGTGTAGGAAATCATTTAAATTTGACAGCAGAAGTATACTTAATTGAATCTTATTACGGATTAAAGCGTTACCGTAACTAGCGACCATATAGTAGTGATAATGATAAAGGGTAAAACTCGTATAAAGATTGTAATCAAACCCAAGAAAATTATTCGAAAGATGTATCTTGCAGAAAAATTACATTACTTACTAGTGTGAATTTTCACATTTTTTTGTTTTTATTGTCTGATTTCAATATCACTTAAATATGCACACGTAAACATACATACTAAATAAATGAATATACATATATATATATATATATATATATATATATATATATATATATATATATATATATATATATATATATATATCTTAAAAGAAAGTGTGGTGGTGAATTGTTAATCTCAGCTTTTTCCGGTTAGAGACAGGAGCACTTAGTGACAAGAGCTTGGCTCCTCGAGAAGTGCTTAAATGAAAAACAGTCAGAATTGGTGACCATGCGATATGAGGTTGACTACCTTTCAGAGATCACATTATTGGGTCATGCGGCGCGTTCGGTTGCTGTGGCACTCCAAAAGGCGTTTCCGTGTGTGTGTGTTCGTAGCATGTGGTGTATGGGCCCTAATGCTTAGGGATGCAAAAGAAGAGGGGACACTGATTACTTGTGTCGTGATATTGAACACGCATTGGAGAAGGTTCGAGGACACCCATCGCAAGGTAGAGTAACACAAGACTTTGGAAAAGTTACCCTTTGAAAAGAGAAAGAGAAGTGTAGTGTGTACACGTTCGTTTTAATTATCTTTCATATGTTGGGGTGATGTAATAAATATGTCTCTTCTATTTCAGATGGGTTCATGGCACCGTATTAGAGAATGGGTTGTTTAAAGACTCTAATGACCATTTAAATGGCGTAATTAATCAGACAGTGAGATTTAGGGGAAATGTTTACTTAAACTTAGTTCAGGAGAGGAGAATGACAGTTTACGGTTTTTGGAGGGTCAGACTTTATTCTTTTTACTCCATTTTATATTCATTTTGTTCCATTTAATGTTTAGCTAATTTGGGAAATAAAAAGTATATTATTGTATCTACGAGGATTCATTAGCCCAGTTTGCATTTTTAGCTCAAGCAGAATGATAAGCAGCAAAGAGAGGTAAGGGAGTTGCCTGTTTGTTTAATTTGTTTAAACGAGTGTCATTTGGTCCTAAAAGCTCGTTTATAGGTGGTGGCAGCAGTAAAAAGTTTTTAATAGGCCGTAGGTATGCTTCCGAAGAGACTATAGCAAGATTAGGCATATTTTTTGGAAGAAGGGTTGTAATTATGCCATTTGCAACTCGCATTATTGCTGAGTTAGGGATTAGGGACTCAAGGTTTGGCTGTGTCTCTGTGTCTGTATATATCAGCCAGTGTTTCTAGCCAACGGTTTGTGTGAGGTTGCGTCTCGGGTTTCGGGGAAGTGTAGTGTAATTTTTGGCATATTAAAGTGTTTATCGAGTGCGGTGAATAGGTTACGCGCATATATGTAAATATATATGTGTGTGTGTGTGTGTGTGTGTGTGTGTGTATGTATGCGTATATACGTATATATATGTATATAGATGTATATAAATGATCTATATATATATATATATATATATTATATATATATTATATATATATATATATATGTATATACTATATATATCTATATATATATATATACTATATTATATATATATATAATATGTAGCCCATGTATGTATGTATGTATGTATATATTATATATAAGAAATTGCATTAAGTATCAATCTCAAAACACTTAATTCTTTTTTTTTTAGTAGCACTTGTTTTTCGTATATTAAAGACCATAATCAACGGCTACGAGGATTCTGGACATTTTCTGAGAAACTTTATCACACTTCAACGTTCTTTGACTGTAAGTCAAGTGAGTCTCGGTGCCGGTGACCTGGGCAATTGTGACGTCAAATAACCTATATAAACAATCAGTCATTCGAGTGAATTAATTGGCTGTTCCTTTTACCATTCCTTCATCATTGGGGTATTGAGCGCTCCCTTCTTAAGGACTTTGCGAACTCATTATCTCTCAATTGAAGAAGTATCATAAAAAATAATATATTGTAATAAACAAAGGCGACTACTAAATAGTCACATTTATTAAACATTCCATTTTCGAGGAGAAGAAACCTGTTGGAAAGTGAATTTTTTAGTCTATTGCTACCATACGGAAAATTATCTTAATGGCGGTACGTGAATTAAAATGCCATTAACTAGTGAGAGTTTACAACCTCTGTTCATTGCCTGATATTTTCTATGAAAATAAATAAATAAATAAAAAGATGAAATCACATTTCGAGACAAATATTCAATGGGTCCTTCCAAAGAAGTAATTATACTTCAAACCAGAAAAAATAAAATTCTGTTTGTCGAAATAAAGGTTAAACAAGTTTGTTTTTGGATTTTTATTTTTTTTATTATTATTATTACCACCATCGCCAAGGGCAGGTGTTTTATAGCACGAGTAATGAGTGTTCGGAAAGAAATTACCTGTGGACCCTGACAGACCTGACTTAATAAGATTAATTAAGTTAATGAGAGCTCTTCATGCTACCAATTACTTCTACGCGAAGAATTCCGATAGATAATATGCGAGCGGATACTGGTGCCATTGGAGAATGATTGGAATCATTGGGGCTCAGACTTTACGTAACGAAATCAAATTTCTGTGCGATGTTATGAAGTAAAAAGAAAACTGACAACGCAGTTTAATATTGTGGATGGTAATTCTAAAACGTAATGTACAGAAAGATCAAAATGAAGAAATCAGAATGTCTTAGTCGTGAGAAGAGGCAGAAGCTAAATAATGGAAAAAGGAAACGAAGCGACAGAAGATATGGAATAGGTTTAAAAAGGGTCAGAGGAATTTACTTCATAAGTGTCAGGTAAAGGGAAAGTTTCAATGCGAATGAAAGATTACCTGCTTTACCTATTCAAGACTTCGGCACAAATTCTAAACTTTCAAATGAGTGTCGTCCTCCAAGACCTTAATTTGCTTTTTATGTTTTTTTCTCTGATCACCCATAATAAGCATAAGAGATATTACAAAATTTTAGTCTCAATTTATTTTTCTAGTTATGCAAATGACTAGGCATCAAATATTTCAATGATTTAGTCTTATCTATAAGGTATGAAAATGACTAGAATAAAAGTAAAAATTCAAATATATTCCTAAAACACTCGTATACATCTTATTTATTTGTAGTTCGCTTTTAATTAATCGGGCAAGAAACGACTTGATTACACTTTTTAAAGGCCTACAAAACATATTACCATTGCTTA
>NC_087201.1:88477186-88479686 GCF_015104395.2 Macrobrachium nipponense
AGTATAGAAAGTGAGAATATTAGAAGAGTGAAAGAGTAGAAAGAGTGAGAATGGTACAAAAAGTGTGAATGAGGAGTAAGAATTTGTAGATTAGAGTGAGACTGAGCACAGTATGAGAAATTTTAGAAACTGAAAATTTGTAGAAAGCTAAAGAAGGGGTGAAAAGAGTGAGAATGCGTGGATCGAGTTAGAACGGACAGAAAGAGTGAGATTAAAAACAAAGTCAGAATGGGTAGAGTGAGAATGGATAGAAAGAGTGACAATGGATAAAAAATGACAATGGAATGACAATAGAAAATAATGAGTATGTTTAGAGTCAGAATGGGTGGAAAAAGTGAGAATGGGTAGAATGGGTGAGAATGGTAAAGTGTGGATGAATGGAAAGAGTGAGAATGGGTAGAAAGAGTGAGAATGGATAAAATAAGTGTGAATAGGTTTAATGAGTGAAAATAGTAGAGTGTGCATGAGTGCAAAGAGTGAGAATGGGTAGAAAGAGCGAGAAAGGATAGAAAGAGTTGAATGTTTAGAAAGAGTGAGAATGGATAGAAAGAGTAAGAAAGGACAGAGAGTGAGAATGCGAATTGGTAGAAAAATTAGGATGGTCTGAAAGAGTATGAATAGCGAGAATGGGTAAAAGTTGAGAATGGATAGGAAGAGTGAGGATGTTTAAAGAGACATAAAATGGATGGAAAGAGATAGAATGGACAGAAAGACTAAGAATGGATAGAGTGAGAATGTTTAGAAAGAATGAGTATGGATAGAAAGAGTGAGAATGGACATGAAAAGTGAGAATAGGTAAAAAGAGTGAGAATGGATATAAAGAGTGAGACTGGATAGAAAGTGTGAGAATAGATAGAGTGGCATGAGTGGAAAGAGTGAGAATTTATAGAAAGAGCGAGAATGGATGAGAAGAATGAGAATGGATAGAAAGATCTTAGAAAAACTGAGGACTGATAGAAGGAATGAGAATTGATAGAAAGAATGAGGCCGATGGAAAGCGTTAGAATGGGTAGGATTTGCTTGGTGACAGAATTATGAAAGATTTTCGAGTATAAAAGCAAACAGTAAAGTAGCCACTGAGGAATGAGAGTATGTATGCACATTCAACTATACAAGTACAAATTAATAAGATACAGTCAAATAAAACACAAATTAATAAGATACAGTCACATAAAACACAAATTAATAAGATACAGTCAAATAAAACAAAAATTAATAAGATACAGTCAAATAAAACCATGGGTTTTTTCATATGCATGTTGTTACAGACAGAAAGGATATTCAACATATTAATCAGAGGATAAAGGCCAATAATAAAGAGAGGATTAGGGGAAACACTACACAAGACGAATACGCTCTATAAAGACACGAAGAATCTGCTTTTGAAAAGAACAATAGACTTGGACGTTCTTTAATCAATTTTTGCAACGACTCTTCACACCATTGCTTTAAAATACGAAGAGAAATTTAAGTTCTTATATTTATATCCTCGAAAATCATATAAGATTTGGGTGAGTCTTAAACACACCAATTAGGAAGCATTATATATCAGGGCGGTACAAAATTCCCGGAAAAAAAGGTAAAATATAAAACGGAGATGCAAGTTGGTCCACACTTCGGCAATTAATACCGTTCACAAGGCTCAGAATCACACCAGTATCTCATCCTAGTATATGTCAACTTAAATATAATCTTTATCTTATATGAAGGCCACAGCGAGGAGGACCGAACGAACTTTAGTGGGATTATTAAGGGATTAAAAGATTTCGTCATGTAAGGGAAGTCCTCTACACGCAAGAGAGAGAGAGAGAGAGAGAGAGAGAGAGAGAGAGAGAGAGAGAGAGAGAGAGAGAGAGTTTTATCTAGACCATCCAATCACTAACTGCATGTAGCTCACTTTGTTTCATGTCATATTTTCATGTAAAATTCATGGTTTACACTAATTAGGGCCCCATCCTGCATTCCCACGAATTCTCAATGTAAATACATATGCTGAGAACTTCATAATCTGAGTTAATCAATATTAGTTTGAAAATAAATAAATTGATTACGAAAGTAAAGGGAAAACAAAAATAAAAAAATACAAGAAATGAGAAGCGAATACAAAGCTGCTTGCTAAAGAAGTCAATACACGATTTTCTTATTCACTTGGCAATCTCGGCATTACTTGTGTTCGATGAAACGCCAAGTAATCAATCACTCAATCAATCAGGCTGGCTCCTGGCTTCATTTAAAGTTCAAGTGGTCACACAGACTCATTATCATTTCAAGACTCAATCGATTGGTCATGCAGGAAACTTCGCTATCTTCTCAAATGCATATCAGATTTAACTTTACTCTTTTCTTACTGCTACAAAAGATGAAATTTGCTATCTTCTTACAGTTGCAATAGATTAATTAGTGATGAGGGCAACTTCACTACAAAGAACTGGAAATTGATTATTTACGCAAAAATAAACTGTCAATTTGAACCGCGTAAAAACATAGTTTCCGTAATGTC
>NC_087201.1:88482186-88496398 GCF_015104395.2 Macrobrachium nipponense
CTGTCCGTTGAGGGAGATAGCTGTCTGAAAAATATAACGCTGTAAGATCAACCCTATCAGTGTTTTTATTTTTTATAGATAAACTGTCTTTATTAGATAGAATCCCGTTTTAACAGAGAATAATTTTCATCGTTATATATATATATATTTATATATATATATATATATATATATATATATATATATATATATATATATATATATATCGGTTAATTCCAGAAAAAAAAATTGATACAATGTCACTGGCCCCCATTTACACTTAAAAGTACAGGGTCATGTATAAAATTACTGTCTAAAAATCTACAGCCACTTCTGCGATCATAACAAAATGGGCATTCGCACGGATACTTCTGATTTTTCAGCAAATATCGAAACTACAACTCATATTTCAGCCCATCACATCTCCTCGACAGATACACTAAGATAAATTGGAAGGCATCAGTATTCAGCAGGTAAACACAATTTCGTTTTGTTCGTAAGAACCGACAAAGTGATAGAACCGTTGTGAGGAAAATAAGGGAAAAAAAAGGCATTTGCAAAAAAAAGAAAAGCAGCAAACAAAGAAATTCTATCCGGATGAAAAATAAGAAACAATTCAACATGAATGATACATATACGAAAAACAAATCTATGAATTTCCATGATCTATAAGTCAAAATAAAACTACATTTATAAAAACGTAAAACAGAGTGCTACAGGTTTTTCAAATGCGGATTAAACTAATCAGAATATAAAATGAAACAAAGAACCAATGAACTCTTGATATAGCTCCAAACATTTGCTGCCAGCTCGAATTAATTATTAATACCTCAAACTTATCGCACGGCCATTAGTTAATAATTTATTCCCACAACTTTGAGCTGTGATCATTATATGCATTAGGTATGGAACTCATGCACCCGCAAAGTGAGCGAACTACAATTCGAATTATAACGTCCCACATAAAACGTCAGGTACACTTCCTGCAAAGTTATTGCTAATTACACTCGCTGTGCGCGAGCGTGTGTGTGTGTGTGTGTGTAAGCGCATTCTAAATATATATAAATAAAATTTCACCAGTTAGTTGATTCCTCCAATAGGTGGAAGGGACATTTAATATATACATATACATAATACACTGGTATTGCCCCATTGCGCTACGAATTTTCTACCTTCTTTAAAGGCCGCTCCTCCTTCTCTCTCCTCCTCTCTTCTCCTCTTCTCTCTGCTCTCTCTCTCTCCTCTTCTCTTCTTTCTTTCTATTATATATATATATATATATATATATAATATATACTTTATATAAATATAATATAATAATTTATATCATATTAAATTATAATAATATACCCACACTGCTTCTAAATATTGTTACATGGCACTTAGTAGATCGGTATATAAGAGAACATAGGAAACTCTGTGAGGAAGAATGAAATTATAATCTAACTAAAATAGAATTCTAAAAACACAATGCGCATGCGCTGTGACTTACCTTTTGCACGCAAACAGACTAAACCACGGACACCATAGATTCAAGTTTAAATTCTCTCTCTCTCTCTCTCTCTCTCTCTCTCTCTCTCTCTCTCGAATCTTGAGCAGCGGTGTAGCCAGCCTGTTTTTACAGGGGCGACAGAAGCACTCAATTCATATTTGCCAACGCGGCGGAAGTAAGCAGCTTACCGCTTGCATCATGGATAAATGCAGAAGTGAAAGCGAAGAATACCAATAAAAAATCTGGAATCTTTTACTTACGGCGCCGCGGAAACACTCAGAGGATTACTGATTTTGATCGGGAGTCAGAACCAGAGTTTTCTCAGGAGCGCTGATGGGCAGCTTTGCCAGACTGAGTGATGGAATTAATTTTGCCTCCTTTCTCTCTCGCGGATTTTGCAGGCTCTGCTCGATGCCTGTGGGAGACGGGAGTTATAGAAAACAAAAGGTTAAAAAACAAAAAAATATTTGTATTGGTCGCGGAAAGGTGTCAGAAAAAGAATGAGTCGAAAACTCAATTTCAAACATTTTTTTTGCATATACTTCTTGCAGATGTGTGTGAATATGTATATGTGTGTGTGTGTGTGTGTGTGTGCAAAAATTACTGCAAATCTTCGAGTAACATAATGCAAAAGAAATAACCAGTTCGTATTATCGTTCAGACTTGATGGAAAATAGTCCCTTCGGAAACAGCTTTCATGAAGATCTACTCACATAAGAACACAGAATAATTTATCTTTTAATTGGTTGATGTTTTTATCATATTCCCTTGTTTTCATATTTCGCTCGTTTTCTTGGCACTGAATTATTTCACGGGTCACTCTAAAAAACATTTCGACCAACCTCAATTAAATTATGAGACTTTTATTACCTCTCTCTTTCTTTCAGGGAACGAAAATATCATAAAGTGTTTCTATTTCACTTTCTTTCTGGCAGGCGACTATAGACAAGGAGTGATTTGTATCTCTAAATCTCTAATATATATTATATATATGATTCTTATCGATACATTTGGCGTATTCTTAATGCACTCTGTCTGATCATGCTGATGCCAGTGGGTAAACAACTCTTATTCTTTATACAGGCTCACACATAACATGTCTACATAAAAGCTTTTCAACAGGTTTTTGCTCCTCATTTGGGTACGGATTTTTATGGAACTTTTATAAAAAAAATATATATATACTGGTCTCTTACTATATGTGAACATCAAATCAAATTTTAATTTCTTTTATGAAATTCCTTTTCACACTAGGTATCATTAACTTATACGTTTTAACACACTTTTCTAGTTTACTCTTTTATCACTAAATGAAGATTTCTTGGCAACCAGAGCAAACAGGATCTCACCGTATGTACAGCTTCAGTCAACCCTTACCTTGCCGTCTTCCCTCGTTGATTAAATTAAATTTTCACCTGGTGTTTCTGGTTCCAAGGGAGCTCTAATTGTGTCTGAGTAGGAGGGGATGGTGGTGCACTGTAGGCACTAATAAACGGTGTTTGCAGCGTCTCCTCGGCCCCTAGCAGCAAGCACGTTTTAGCCTTCTTGTACTTTACCTCCACTCCTGCTTTATTTCTTCAGTTTTGCTGTCCAATTCCCACTGTATTTCTTTAGTCTTGCTGTCAAAATTCTCAGTCCACCTTTAGATCCTTGTATGTCATGTCTTTTAATTTTATGGATCTCTTTATGCTGTTTTTACAACATTCCAACTCCCTCTTCTCGTTGTCTTAAGCGCTTAATGGGTGCCAGTGCTTGGAGGAGGAGATGCATCTCCAGGCAGAACACAGAGCAGGAATGTTCTGGTGAGGAATAAGTCGGCATTGGCAACCTCCAAGACGGGCAGGTATGGCACTTCCTACAGTTCAGGACTTTGCTAATGGCAGTGGGACGTTGCTCTCAAGAATGCCAAACAGATGGCTGAAGGAGTGTCGTTTGGATGGAGCATTCTAAGTTCTAATTTCACTTTTTACAGGTTTGCTGTTCTGGCTTTGAAATTTAAAAGACCAGGAACAGGACCCTAGTTACTCCCAGATCACTGCCCAGCCAGGTACCAGGGTGTCTTCCTGGTGCGGGCTTCTAGGGAAGAAGTTGCATTAGACTGAGAATCAGGACCACGCTAGGGATTAATAGTTGAACTTCAGGGCCAGTAAAGGATTAGCTTGAGACGAATAAAAGGCACTGTAAAAAATAATGTGAAACATATGAAATATATGTACATATGTATCATTCTTCTCAGTCTAATCCCTATATCCCTCACAGTGACAGGGGCCAAAGGAACTGTCCTTGTAGCCCCAGGGAAGAGAAACAGAAAACCACGCTCACCCTTTAACATAATTTCAAAACGTGAACAGACTAACACAGATTACTCTGATCAATATTTGTCGTTTCTGGGTTAATCACTATTTCTATTCAAGCTGTATGAATTGAGCAAAAATTTATTTCACCAACTCTACATGTTCTCCGTTTGCATTGATCATCCACACTTCACTTCAATAAGGGTAAGCTCGCTCAACTGCAGTCTCTTTATACATTCCACCTGCTTCCATTAACACTCTTTCGGTTCTTTTGCAGATATCCTGTTGCCTCCCTCCTAGTGTAATCCATTTCATGAATGATCTCTTCTTCCTTCCAGCCATCTCCACCATTTTGACCCCCACATGCCCTCAAGTATCAACCAATCCCATAATTCCACCATTCATACTGACTTCCACTTTTCCATACTACACTCTTCCATTTAACCTTTTCTTCTACAAAACGCATGTACGTATGCGAGCACAAAAAGATGGAAATATGCATTATTTGCTTACAACATCTACACATACATGGGTGATGGAGGGAAGCGATCTTTTCGGGTAATCTGAACGTGGGAACTTTCACCGTATTTAACCATACAATTTATACGAAGGTGGATTTCTATCCTCTGTTCGCCACCCTAGCTTTCATTATTCATCAACCCATTCCCTCTTTGGCATCGATTTACTTGGGCTTTGTGCGCTGTATCATTGAAGAATTACTGCTTAATCCTTTCCCCCTTCTCTTATTAATTCTCTGAAATTACTTTCAGACTATACCAATTTTGTGGCTGCATTGCAGATCTCGGGGATTTTCCCTATATCCACTGACTTCAGTCAAAATATACAGCAAGCCGTCTAAGAAAAGGAAAGTGTTTATTTCTCTTTTATTTTCTTATATGTGACAAAATTTTCTTATTCTCTTTCCTGTTCACATCGTATCTCTCTCACTCAGTACGGCGTCTGACTTTATTCTATCCCATCCAGTTTTTTAATCGGGTGACGACACAGAAATCATATTGTAGGTAACTGTTTTCCTTCTCTTTAAACCCATCGACTAAAATTTCATTATATTCTAATTACCAGGAAATATTTAAGAACAAAATGCACCGAGTCACAGAATATGTCTTTCTAAACAGATCTGTATATAAAATGAATGAAAACTTTTAAATTTAAAAACCTTAATTTAATTATTACATTTGATACGATAGTGGCCCTGATGATGTTGTTAGTTCGAACCTTATCATAAGTTCACCCGTGAGTATTAATGAGCTTAGCTGGTCTCTTGGGCAATGAAAAATGTAAGGCCTATTCATTGCCTTCCAGTTGTGACAAGTAATAAACTTGTACTACAAGGGCGAACTTACACGTGGAGCGAAGGACTGCGTGCATAAAAATGGAAGGTTCTTACAGTTAAAAATGCTCCTCCTGAGATAACCGAGAACCGCACTTAAAACAAAAGAAGGGAAAAAGAGTTCAAAAATCTCAGGCGATGCGAAAACAGGTAAGATACAAGATAATATTAACAGAGAAGGTAAGATAAGCATGAAACATCACTTTATATGAAGCCTTTTACTTAGCCTTTAGAATGTATTACAGCCTTGAAACTTAATTCATTACGAGGTCAAGGATCTGTATCTCCACAGGAACACTACCACCAATGTATAATGCATAATTATTGTATCATGCATAATTATTTGAAGGATATCTGAAGTGGCAAACACTTTCCTAATAATTTACAGCCAACCTTCCAAGATCTCCTGCTTGCTGTTGAAGTACACAACACTTATTATTATTACTATAATCATTTTGATACATCACTTTTCTTGCTATGCGCGCTGTTTCTAGGAGCACACTCTTCTGCATGCGTCCTGGAGCTACTTCAGCACCTAATTTTTCCAAGTTCCTTTTCAGAGATCTTCGGATCGTACCGTGTCTCTATTATTATGGGTACAATTTCCACTGACATATCCCATATCCTCCTTAATTCTATTTTCAGGTCTTCATCGTGGTATTGCGACATCAGTGAGTGATATTTTCTAGTTGATTTTGTCAATCAACGTCACGTCTGGTCTATTGGCTTGTATCACCCAATCTGTTCTGATGCATAGTTCCAGAGGATCTCTGCCTGATCGTTTTCTATTACTCCCTCGGGTTTGTGTTCGTACCACTTATACTGCAAGTTAGCTGGTGTTTCTTGCACAGGCTCTAATGGAAGGCTCTTGCTATTGAATCATGCCTCTTTTTGTAATGATTGTGTGGAAGTACCGGACATTCGCTTGCTATGTGGTTTATGGTCTTGCTTTTCATATTGCGCCTCCTGCATATTGGTGAGATGTTATTTCCATCTATCGTTCTTTGAACATATCTGGTTCTTAGGGTCTGATCTTGTGCCGCTGTTAGCTGTCTTCTGTTTCCTTCCCGAGTTCTCCCCTCTGTAACCATTGCCATGTTTCATCGCTGGCCAGTTCTTTAGTCTGTGTCAAGTACTGTCAGTGGATTTGTTTGTTGTGCCATTCCTCTGTTCCGGTCTCTGTATATCTTTGCGTCTTCGTCTACTTTTATTAGTCCTTCCCATGAGCCACTCGTCTTCACTCGTTTTCAAATATTGCCCCAGTGCTCTGCTTTCGATGTTGACGCAGTCCTCTATGCTTAGTAGTCCTCTCCCTCCATTTCGTGTTATGTATAGCCTGTCCGTATTTTCTCTCGGGTGTAGCGCTTTGTGTATTGTCAGGTGTTTCCTAGTTTTCTGGTCTATGCAGCAGAGTTCAGCCTTCATCCACCCCACTATTCCTGTGCTGTATCTGATTACTGGTACTGCCCAGGTGTTTATGGCTCTCATCATATTTCCGGCAGTTAGTTTTGACTTGAGTATCGCCTTAAGTCTCTGCATATAATCTTTCCTGAACGTGTCCTTCATTTCTTGGTGTTTTATATCCTCTCCTATTATTCCCAGGTGTTTGTATCCTGTCTCACCTATGTGTTTGATGCTATTCCCATCTGGTAGCTTTATCCTTTCAGTCCTTGACACGTTGCCTTTTTGTATGTTGACCTAGGGACATTTTTCTATTCCAAACTTCATCCGGATGTCCCCAGATACAATCCTTTCAGTCTGGATTAGGGCATATATTTCCTTGACGCTCTTGCCATACAGCTTGATGTCGTCCATGAACATCAGATGGTTAATTCTGATGCCTCCTTTCTTGAGTTGATACCCAGCATCCATCTTCTGCAATACTTTTGTCCTAATATTAACCTCTGCTAGTCTTACTCCAATGTTTGTAAGAATTGTATTCAAGGTGAACATTGTATTTTTCAGGAAGCTGATGGTGTTTTCCTCTGCTCCTTATACTTTCAGGCATTCTATTAGCCACGTGTGTGGCGTCATGCAGTCACTTTTATTTTGAAAGTGGTCAAAATGCATCATCGAAAAGAATTCCTTTTGGATTACCCACAAAGCCATAAACAGTGAAAGTATTAGAACTGTCATTTTATAAATTTGTTTAAAACACCAAGTGTTGCAAGCGGTAAGTTAGGCTTAGGAAAAATCAGCCATAATCATTAGACAACGATTCGACACTTTCTAAAAGCATTGTTGTTCGGATTCCTAAATAGTTCCCACTCGGCTCAAGTCTGAGTCTGGATACCTGGGAAGTGCGAAGGTTAAGTCGACGTCTTGCCACAAGGTTCAAATTACTCTTTGATCACTACCAAACGTTTAAAATCAATTAAATACAATACAAATTCTGATCATTATGATGACTTGATTACAAATAAAAATACATTCCACTTTCAGGAGTAAATAACTAATTTTTAACTTGGATATAACGATACTGTGTTTCTTCTCTCCTTCCATAAATCTGCTTCGTTCTATTGATAATTTCTGCCTTGTTGATGAAGTCTGGAGGATATAATGTTTCCTCACGCGAATGTTTATGTCTGAATAATTCAGCACGATAACTCGAGAACAGACGGACGGGTATTGATGATGGCATATGTAACCATCAGGTAATCGCGAGATAAATCATATTCCTTAGAAATCGGTACGAGCTGAGCTTCCCACTCATTATCAGAGATAAGGAGATTCTGTAATTTAAATGCCTTCATGGCCGACTGTATATTTTATGGTATCAATTTCATGCCCATGAATAATAACTACAATTCATTATCAATTAGGTTTACTTAGTTTAAAGCGACTTCCTGGTGGCTGACTTGCTTCCATTAACGTTTTTCACATAGGTCAAGGGGTCAAGGTCTCATATGAGTAATGAGTGGACCCTAAGCTAACTCATAGCAATGTACCGAAGTACCTCGATGAAACTATATGACGAAACTAACAAGAAGTATTTTAGCCAGACAACAATCAGACTCAACAACAAAAACATGTCAAAAAGGATTACGGCGAATACCTCCGTCTCATGCATACTCATACGCATATGAGGAAGTCATGTAAACAATCAAAGTGCAATCAAGGGACATTATAATTACATTAATTTTGTTGTTGAAAATGGTATAAATTGGGAAGTTATATTCAATAACAACTTTGAGCTACAGAGACGTTTAAGTCAATATTCAGCATGAGAATGAATATAAACTGCAACAGATGCAGATTCATTTGCATGCATAATGTGTGGAATACACGTGAGTTATGTAAACGCAATTGTTTGTTTTATATTTGGAACTTTATTTACGCAGTATAATAAATGTAAATCAATATTGTCAAGGGAAACGATACCTCACGTGTGAAATTGTTGCATTGCTTTACTACTATTCTTCCATTTGTTTAGAGAGGATTTCCATTTACATTTACCTGTATTTGTCACAGATGGATCACTTTACATTCCATCCTTGTATGTGCATTTCTATTTAATTTTGAAAATTACCTTAGACCGGATTATCTGGACGTCACATGAAAAGTTTTCAGCATTAGTGCATCGTTGGATACGCAGGTTTTCCTTGTGCTGCTACAGACTTATGATTCCATGTTACTTTTAAAATCTTACTATCTGGACTTAATAATAATAATAATACTAATAATAATAATAATAATAATAATAATAATAATAATATATTGGAAGGAGACCCTCTTTCAAACAAGTTTTATTGAAAGATATTGCTGCATCAGCTGCATTCAACTTGTAAATAGTCTTCTCTATTTTTCTAACAATAGCTTTCTCTCTGCTACTACAACTGGCGAGTATTGCGCCGATATTACTCATCAGGAGGAGTCAATTTCGGGGATATTGCTTAAAATTTATTTATTTGTCACAGTAAATGAACAAATAAAAATATAAGTCGATCTAGTTTATACTTATATTTTTATTTGTTCATTTACTGTGACAAATAAATAAATTTTAAGCAATATCCCCGAAATTGACTCCTCCTGATGAGTAATATCGGCGCAATACTCGCCAGTTGTAGTAGCAGAGAGAAAGCTATTGTTAGAAAAATAGAGAAGACTATTTACAAGTTGAATGCAGCTGATGCAGCAATATCTTTCAATAATAATAATAATAATAATAATAATAATAATAATAATAATAATAATAATAATAGAAGATAACGGTCATGCGACAAACCTTCAAAACAACGCAAAATTGAGGACACATCCAAACTTACACTCTTCAGATTTGACTCACACCCTACCGGAAAGAGAGAGAGAGAGAGAGAGAGAGAGAGAGAGAGAGAGACATCATCATAACCCACCAATTTCTCTCTCTCTCTCTCTCAAATGACTTACCCTCACCAACCAACCACCACACTTCCCCCACCACCAATACTTGGCTCTCGGCAACTATATCCTATTGTCAGAGAAACAATATCAAGTGCTCCGACAAAAGAAGGCAACTCGATCATTCCACCTAATCTTCTTCCGGGAGAGTTGCTTTATGAATTTTTAAGATGTGAAGACAAAGGAGTCATTGAGAGCTTTTAAGACACGAGAGAGAGTAGGACCTTTCCCTCCTCCGCCCGCATCGCGTTCAGCTTCCTTCCATATTAAGCTTAGGCCTTAAAGTATAAAGGAATGGAATGGAATACAGAGTTTAGGCCAAAGGCCAAGCACTGAGACCTATTAGGTCATTCAGCGCTGGAAGGGAAATTAAGAGTGGGTACGTTTGAAAGGTGGAACAGAATGAAAACCTCGCAGTTGCACTATAAAATAATTTATAGGAAAGGAAGGATAGCAAGATGGAAGAAAGATAATATGAATGGAATAACAGTAAAAGGAATAAAAGGACTTGCAGCTAGGGGCCAAAGGGACGTTGCAAAGAACATTTAGTGATGGCTACAGTGCTCCACAAGAGATGCACTAACTGCACTACTTTCCTAAGGGGGAAAGTATACATGAGCAGCTGTATTCACGCTCTTTCGAAAAAAGAATTTCAGGACAAGAAAATTCTTCACGATAAGGAATTCAAAGACAAGGTTTATTTAAAGATAAGAAAACCTTCCATAAAAGGAATTTAAAGACAAATTTTTGACAATAAGGAACTTTACGAAAAGGAAATTAGCGAGACTAAAGATTTTATGATCCCGTTAAAGCGAAGAGGTAACACAAATATAATAAGGAAAGAATGGCTGTATTCCAACAAGGTTTTTCCAGCTGAGCTGGTTCAGCTTAATACTACTGATTTACTGCAGGTTGGGCTCTTGAATATCTTATTATCTGAACTAGTCAATCTAACAAATCCACTTTGATTTATATATCAATATTCTTGATGCCAGCTTTGATCCATAACTACAAGCCGTACTGATCATTTCAAAGCTGTTTTGAGGGATTATTCTATGAAAGTTTATTAAGAAAACAAAGACGTAGACAATTCACAAAGGAATGATCAATTTGACCTCGAAGCAGTGAGATTTCAAACAAAATCTCACTGTTGCCAAAATGTAAATTCATCCTTCGATATTTATGAAATAAAATCTCTATAACCAGCGTTTTCTTGACCCACTTGTAGAAAATTGAGCAGACTACGCAAAAAGCAAATACTATATTAGTCAGTCTCTCTCTCTCTCTCTCTCTCTCTCTCTCTCTCTCTCTCTCCAATCAGTGTGCAAATTATCTAGCATGACTTGTGTATCATTTCTTTGGCAAAACAGTAGGCCATAGCCTATGGCAATACTGAAGATTAGCACTATATGAAAGTTTAGTACCTTGAGAAACATTTAAGAATAGTGAAATCAAATGCGAATAAGCAGTGCATTTAAAATCGTTGTCGATGGGGATAAGCTGTCCTAATATTTCACGACCCTAGTAACTTGAGTTAAAATTAGGGTCTGATCAGCTTTCAGACGAAAGGCGTCATATAGAGCCATTTCAGTTTGGACTTTTAAAAGCTAGTTACATTGCGGCGCATCTCTCTCTCTCTCTCTCTCTCTCTCTCTCTCTCTCTCTCTCCACTGGAAACGTTGCTGATCCTTTCGACCCATTTTAAGGAAGCAGCATAGTTCTTGAAGCAATGGGGAAAAGTACAAAACTACCAATGATTAATTAATTTTAAACTTTTAAAAGCTCTATTTCTTTTCTGGGTAATGGAGGCTAATGATCTGCCGAATAAACGATAAAATCATTCCAATATGCCACCATCAGTTCCTAGCAATTTTGCAGCGTGTGAATGTTGTAATGTTTTAATAAACTGAATTTCATAAATAATCACCACTGGATTATCTGAATGTGTCACCATTACATTTGCCACAATTTTGTTACGGCGAATTTATGCCAGTTATACCACAGGTGAGTATACCAATAATCGTCGTGATTTTAAAAGTTTTTGGAAGATCCTAAATTCTCCTCCCAGTCTTGGATAAGAAAATCATTTGCTCCAAAGATATCTGACAACATCACAGACAAAATGAAACGACCTTAGGGAACTCTTTAATATAACCTACGGACAGTGCCAGTATCTGAATCGCTTTTTCTAATAACGAAACCTTTTCGTATGTTTGTCTGTTATTTCAGAAACAACTAGACACACCCTTTTTTTACTTTTAAGTCTATTATTTGAGTGAGGAGAATACATACTATTTTAAGATGACTCAAAACTTATGATATTATACGTTTGGCATTTGTCAAATATACGTGCGACAACAGTTTTTTTTAGAAGGTTCATTCTCTTTTAAAAGAGCTATTTCCAAAAAGCGGAACCACACTGTCAGAACGAAATATCGCCACAAAAAAAAGTAAGGGCAAAATGTTGACGCTGATAAATAATAAAAACACAGACATGGTAGTCAAATGTTCAAACATTCTCATGACGCTTAGCAAGACTGACGATCCCAAGGTACTTCAGGAACAGTCCTACAAAAGTGAACTCAAAAAAACCGTTACCCACACAGCAGTTGCTAAAAAAAAAAAAAAAAAAAAAAAAAAAAAAAAAAAACTTTCAGGAACAGTTGACAGTAAAAACCCGAAAATAAGAGCATAAATGCCTTACAAAGGATAGTTACCAATATTCTGGATAAAGTACTGCTTATAAAGTGAGTAGTAGCTTGAGCGCCAAATATTAATGTGAAATAAATAACGCATAAACATAATGTCTGTGTATGTGCTGTAATGCGCTTTATTCAACAGATTTGTTTCTTTTCCTTTTCTCCTTTCTTTTAAGGATCCCAGCCTGCACTGCATAATAACACTCATTTACATACGTCCCTCGACCAGCTATATTTACACGACTTTACGTGCAAACCCACGTGAATATACACATAAGATTCATCCTGCCTCCTACCCACCAGAGTCTGCTCACTACCAGGCAACTAATACACAGAAATATTGGGGATTTCATAAGAAACAGGCCTAAGCTCTATCCCGTATACGCACACGCACATATAAATGTGTGGGTCTATGTAAATGCGTGTGTACAAAAAAGGGATAATGCCTTTCGTGATAGGGGTAGCTCATAACCGCACTCCATAAATGAGAAACGTCTCCTATTCGGGAATGCGCCGATAAACAATCGGATTTCCTCGAAACAACCAGGATGTCCCATAACGATCCTATGGCGGAAGTGCCACGGAGCCAAAATTAAAGTCATAAATTTTAGTAATAGCCTTACAATAGAACGGCTAATCAGACTGCCGAATTGGAAAAGCATTTAGTCTTCCGAGGCCGCACGAATTTCATTCAGACTCGCGACTTTCATTCGCTCTCACGACTTTCATTCAGTCCCACGGCTCTCATTCTGTCTCAAGTTTTCATTCAGTCTCGCGGCTTTCATTCGGTATCACGACTTTCATTCACACTCACGACTTTCATTCGGTCTCACGACTTTCATTCAGTATGAACGACTTTCATTCAGTCTCACGACTTTCATACAGCCTCGCAACTTTCATTCACTCCTACGGCTTTCATTCGGACTCAAGACTTTCATTCGGTCTCACGGCTCTCATTCTGTCTAAAGTTCTCATTCAGTCTCGCGGCTTTCATTCGGTATCACGACTTTCATTCACAATCACGACTTTCATTCAGTATGAACGACTTTCATTCAGTCTCACGACTTTCATCAGCCTCGCAACTTTCATTCACTCCTACGGCTTTCATTCGGACTCAAGACTTTCATTCGGTCTCACGACTTTCATTCAGTCTCACGACAAGCTCATAGGAGGCTTTCAACCATCTTATTCGTGCCATGAATTTCCTCCCTGTGGCAATCAAGTACTCTTTTGTTAATTGGATATTCAATCATACCGCCATAGTAATGTATATCAAATGAGACGTGATCATAGGATTTGGGTACTAATATACAAAAATTGCAGAACATTACTATGATGGGTTTAAAAATAAGGAGAGGTATGTTGTACATTTGACTGTGGTGAAATTTTGTGTGAACCGGTTTAAAAAGAAAACAATACTTATACAATTCAATCATCCATACTGCATGTTATCGAACTTGCGCTATGAAAAAATATACAGCATTTCTTTCCTCTCAAATATTTTGTTAAATGATTATCCGATTATATAGTCAGCGAATTTTTATCTAATACTGAACTTTCACTTAAATAATTCTCACGTACTGAAAAGATTTGTGCTACAAATTGCATAAATGCACAAAGATACACTTTCAAGAGCACTGGAAAATTGTCTACACACTGGTTTCTTTCTTTACAATAGCAATGATTTTTATCAATATTGGCATATACTTAACTGTATACCGAGATAGTGCTACTCATGCATAAAAATATTCAAGATGAATATAAAATTAAACGTCAGTAATTTTATAAATAAAGAACAGGAACATCGCCCCATGCCGTGTAAACAATAAGAAATAAAGTGAAGACATATTTTATTACGTAACTAACTCGTAAATCAAATGGAGGATATCTACAAAGGAAAAGAGCTGAATATGCCCAAAACAGTGATGGAAAAAACGAAGTAACTATCTTTACAAAATAAGACACTGCCAATCCTGTAGCTAATTGTCTCTGCTTCTGGGACCCAACAGTCTGTTAGGTT
>NC_087201.1:88501898-88544398 GCF_015104395.2 Macrobrachium nipponense
CTAGTTTCTGTTTGAATTTCATACAAATGAGAAAGCAAAGGACGTATGAATAGATAATGATCGAAAATTGTAATTCCGTTGACAAGCTTTGCATTTGTGTCATCATTGCATAAAAAAAGTTGCAAATGAAAGAGGAAAACTGACAAAGCAACATCGTACGCCATCGAGATAACACACCACACAATTTTACCTTCTCAGGCGCCTTTGTTCTTAAGTGAAATAATCATTATCTAGTTAATAAATTAACATTTACCCCAAAATGAATATTGATATATTCTTCAACAAATCAGTAATAATCATAAACTAAGCATAAACCGTAAATAATACATAATATTTCAGTATAAGTAAGAAACTTACCTTTTTGTGTGGTTGTAGGTAGATGTCCTCTCACTGATTGCCAGGAATAGGAAATAGAGAATTGATCGCGGAGGAAATTAAACTTCGATTCCACAAATACTTCCTGACTACCAATGAATAATATCTAAGAATTGCCTTAGAGTACAGTAAGAGACAGAAAGCGATAAATATGCCCTTTAATTTTGTCGGAAAGCACACTTAGAAAGAAGGGAAAAAACTCATCCACAAACTCGTTTTTATACTCTGACGTCACACAGTGCGAGTGCGGTTAAGTCGACTATCTTGTTCACTTAGGTTAAACACAAAGTCCTTTATTTCAAGGCCACTGATAAATTATTCGATATGCGTGATTGCTCTTTATCTCAGGAAAACCGCATGTAGATATATGTAACGAGGGTAGGAAGGAGAGAAAATATGGAATTCGTTGCACAGACGTTGGTGGCCCGTAGCACTAGGCCTACCCGACACCAACTGACGTGGCTCGCTCATAATGCAAGAGATGTTGGATTTGCTTTGATGTATCATACAATAATCGATAATTGATAGAAAAATATAATTTGTGATAGATATCCGCCGATGAACGCGGAATAGGGTCTTCTCGTAGTAAATTAATGCAAGCTCGAACGCTGTCGCCACGTTCTATCATCCCACTCCAAGTCCGTACTCCGAAGTCCGTACTGGCAATTTGGCAGTGTGGCCTCACTGTTTTTAAAAAATTTAGACTTCCGTCACGTTGTGAATCGTGTTTTGAGTACGTTGCCCTTCTCAGGTATACTACGGTGTTCTCGCTGCGTATTTTAGAATCATAGGTATTATTGAATCTTTCAGATATTTTAAAGGTCCTTCCAAGTCAGGGGGAAGCCGGTTTCCGGTGTGATGAGAAGTTCCATGAAACCAGACTTATCCAACTCCACTTGAAGTATCCTAGCCTATATAGCTTTCGAAAGTCAAAACCATTGCAAAAGCACTTATAAATTCAATACTTGGTTTATGAAGTGACAAGAGATGGTAGAATTCTCTTATAAGTAACAATCTGAAGCAGGAAGACAAAGGGAGAAGGCGGCTTGTGGCACGAGAAAGGTAAGTTCTGTGTACTCAGTCACACATACGTATGTAGGTTGTACCACCATATTGGATTTACAGTAGGTCAGGTTGCATACTTATGTACATATACAAGCATTTAAATTTTTTATTGACTTATTTCAAGCTTTTCGATTGATGTCTCTTTTACTTATATTTATATAAGAGGGAATAGGTCGTAGGCTTAGTCGAAAATAGATTATGGTTACTTCCTAGAAACGGCCGGCGGTGCTAGATTTCTCTCTCTCTCTCTCTCTCTCTCTCATCTCTCGTCTCTACTCTCTCTCTCTCTCTCTCTCTCTCTCTCTCTCTATTAATAATATATATATATATATATATATATATATATATATACATACATACATACATACAAATACATACATTCATATATATATGTATGTATGCATGTATATACATAGATATATATAGTATATATGATAATATTCTTCTCTCTCTCTCTCTCTCTCTTCTCTCTCTCCTCTCTCTCTCCTATATATATATATATATTATAATATATATATATAATATAGATTTTATTATTAATATATATATAAGATATAATATAATATATATTATATAGTTTGTGTACGTGGGTATCTGTTTGTGTTGTTTTTTAGAAAGTAGTACTACAATTAATCATGAGCGATGTACCGATCTGATAATTTTAAACAAACGAAGTTTTTTTTTAGGAATGTAGCGGATTTGCGAAACATTGGTGCTAAATACGCTGATTAAAGCGTGAAAAATGAAATATCGTTCCCAATTCAGTTTTCATCATAAACAGGAATTAATTGGATATCATTTAGGTACTTTCATAAATAGACAGGGGAAGTCGAGTTATGTTTTTCATGCTGAAAGGTCGCCGAATGCAGTGATCGTTTTTGTCATATAGCTCATAAAGCTCGCACTGTAAAAACGCTTTCCAGTCAGTGCTTCAAATTTTTGATGAGTGACAAATGTACATAGGTTTAATAAGATAAGCGACATGAGTTTCTTTCACATTTCTAGAAAAAAAACCTTGAGCTTTCCGTAGAATCTAAATATTAGTATGAAAAGTTCGTTGTTCAAGTATGGATTACTAATACCAATTGTTTTTGGAGTTACTGACGAAGTTATTAATAAATACTAGGTTCTTAATTTTTTGAAAACATCGTGCAGATAGTATGGCACAAATAACCATTTTTTTTATTTGTATTAAAATGGTTCTGATACAAACCGTGAGATTATTGTAGAAATCTAGATATAAGGAAAATGTTCAGTCAAATTAGGCCTATACCACTACTGCATTCTGTGAGTTAACACCGTCACGTTTTGAGTCTGTGACTAATACTGGGTTGACTTGGGACAAATCACTGTATTTCTGAACAAGTTTTTCACTATTTTCCATAAAATTGGTCGTTTTAGAAGGACCAAAGTATGTCTGTTATCTGTATGCCATTCTACGTAGCGGCTAATTGGAAGGCACATATTGAGAACGCTTAGCGGAACGCGGCAAACACCCCCCCCCCCCCCCCCCCCGCCCCTCCCGAATAACTCCCGACCACTACTCAGAGACTTGCCAACATCAGGACTAAAAGAGAAGGAAGTTTGTGAGACTCCATTTTCAGTCAAGCTTCAATATCACGCAGTTAACAACGAAGCCAAAGTGGTGACATTTTTCACCTTGTTTCTCATGCTCGTACATTTGATTTATTTTGTATGGAAATTATTTTGTTCTAGTTTGTGTATCAGTGAGTTTCCCCCCTCCCCCCTTTGTGTGGGTGGATGGCCTTCATATAATGATTCATTGTAAAGCTGTTCATACCTGTGATATATATATATATATATATATATATATATATATATATATATATATATATATATATATATATATATATATATATATGTTATACGATCACAAGTAACACGTGAAAATTGTATATCAAGAGCCAGCAGGAAAAAGGAAAAGCAGCATTACCAGGCGCTTTCGTGTATTCTTGATACACCTCATCAGGGTACAATATAAAAATAGGTAAACATTAAAAACAAAAAGTAAAATACATAACAATCAAACAGCCTAGTCAAGAAGCAAATGGTCCACAGCCTAGAATTACACTTAAAGGACAACAACAAATGGAAATGGAACTACTAAGCAGTCAATTACATAGTTACGAAGTTGTCAACAATACATTTCGTTAGCCAGCTATCTAGTTTATATTGTCCGTTGCTAATATTAAAAACACTACTTGACTTATATTTTATTATACTAGATTTTATAATGTTTCTTTTAATATTATCTCTACAAAATAAAATTTCCTTTGAATACCTAAACCAAAGAACATTCGCAGGTAAAATATTTGATAGAAGTTTATTTTCAAAAAACTGTAAATGTAAATGTTGCTTAAAAGTATCCGGCATTTTTAGTTGATGTTGCTTTAAGAAAGGCTATGAAAACATTTTATGCAGTGGACCATGTACAGGCTTTTGACCCTAGTAATTTGCTTGTTTTACCTTTTGACAACCGATTTCTTTCTTTGCCAAAAATGTTTAAAGTTTTTAAGAACAATTTTAATAAGGAACTCTCCACATTTACAAACGGATTGCATTTACGAAATTCCATGCAGAGAATGTGATAAAAAATATATTAGTCAAAGTGGCAAACTACTGGCATTAAGATTAAATCAACATAAATATTGTGTACGAGTAGGAAGTACATCGAGTGCTCTCTTTTTACATATGAATAATTTTAAATCACGCAATTAATTGGAACAATTCAAAGGAAATTTTATTTTGTAGAGATATTATTAAAAGAAACATTATAGAATCTAGTATAATAAAATATAAGTCAAGTAGTGTTTTTAATATTAGCAACGGACAATATAAACTAGATAACTGGCTTACGAAATGTATTGTTGACAACTTCGTAACTATGTAATTGACTCTGCTTAGTAGTTCCATTTCCATTTGTTGTTGTCCTTTAAGTGTAATTCTAGGCTGTGGACCATTTGCTTCTTGACTAGGCTGTTTGTTTGTTATGTATTTTACTTTTTTGTTTTTATCTTTACCTTTGATATTTCGAAGCTATTTTTCATTCTTTTATATATTGTACCCTGATGAGGTGTATCAAGAATACACGAAAGCGCTAGGTACTGCTGCTTTTCCTTTTTCCAGCTGGCTCTTGATATATATATATATGTTATGTACATGCACATATATATACATGAATATAATTATTATATTTATATACAAAAACTAACTGACTAACCGGGCACTGCCAGGGAATACTCTGAACGACAGGCGATCATTTACCTTAAAAAGGAAGTAACACGTGGGGTGGTTTTGATTATCATGTCACCTCCAGATTGAAATAAACTCCACTAAAATGAAACACCCACCACAAAACCCAAACACACTCACTAAACCAAAACACCCATCACTAAATCGAAACGTCCCTCACTAAACTGAAGCACCCCGCTAAACAAACAAAACCCCGCTAAACTGATACACCCCAACTAAACCAAAACAACCCCCACCCTGCTAAAATAAAACACCCCCACTAAACTGAAACACCTCCCCTAAGCAAAACAACCCCCATTAAACTAAAACACCCCTATTAAACCAATTAAACCGAAACCCCTGCTAAGCTGAAACATTCTCCACTAAACCAAAACACCCCCCTAACTAAGCTGAAACACCCCCATTTTCCCATTGAACCTGAACACCCCATAAATCAAAACACCACCACTAAACCTAAACACTCCCCTAACTTAACTGAAATCCCACTAAAATTTAGCACACCCTACTAAACCTGAGCACACCCCACCCCCTGCAAACCAAACCACCACACCCCCGCCACCAAACCTAAACACTCCTACTAAACCAGAACACACCCCCACTAAACCTAAACATACCGTCCACTAAACCTAAACACCATCCCACCAAACCTACATAAAGACATCCCTCACTAAACCTAAACAAACACGACCCACTAAACCCAAATGCATCCCACCAACCATAAACACACCACCCACTAAACCTAAATGCTTCCCCACTAAACCTAAACACCCCCGAATCCAAAGACACACATCCACTAAACCTTAACATATCTCCAACCAAGCCTAAACACCCACCCCCCACTAAACCAGAACACATTGACCACTAAACTTAAATACACCCTCACTATAACAAAACAGATCGCCAGTAAACCTAAACACATATGCTATGAAAGCTAAACACTCCTCCCACCAAACCTAAATGAATCTACTAGACATAAGTACCTTCCTGCTAAACATAAATGCACATTGCACCAAACCTAAACACAAATCATTAAACCTAAAAACACACCACCCAAAAACCTAAACACACCTCTCACTCAAGCTAAGCACACCCACAATGTACCTAAACTCGCCCCCACTAAACCTAAACACCCCTCATTTATTTTTTATATTATTGTACCCTGAGAGGTGTATCAGAATACACGAAAGCGCTAGGTACTGCTGCTTTTCATTTTTCCTGCTGGCTCTTGATATACCCCTCATTAAACCTAAATGCACCCCTCAAAATGTAAACACACTCCCACTAAACCTAAACACCCCCTAAATCAAATCAGAAACTCACTAGACCTAAACTCATGTCCCTAAAACTAACCACCTCCAGCTAAACTGAAAAACTCCCTCTAAACTTAAGCACACCTCCACTAAACCCAAACACACCACCCGTTAAATCTAAACACCCCTTCTACCAAATCTAAACACATCCTCCACTAAACCTAAACATACACCACCCACTAAACCTAAATGCTCCCCTACTGAGCTTAAACGGATGCCCAACTCTACCTAGACATAACAAGTATATAAACCTAAACACCCCCCTAAACCCAAACACGTCCCTACATTAAACCTAAACACATTCAACAGTAAACATGAAACCCAGCCCCCCACCAAACATGAATAAATCCTCCACTCAACATAAACACTACTCACAAACCCTAAACACACCTCTCACTAAAGCTAAGTGCACTCCCCCATACCTAAACTCACCCTTAATAAATTTAAACACACCCCTAATAAACCTAAACACCTGCAACTGTATCTAAATGCACCCACGCTAAGCCTACGCCTGCCCCTGCTAAAGCCTAACACAACCTCCTCTAAACCTAAACACACCCCTACTAAATCTTAACACAACCCCTGCTTAACAGGAAAGAAAAGCATTTTTAATAATATATTTCTAAGGTCTGAAGTATATGAAATGATGTATGATCAACTCTTAGAGTTTATTTATTTATATACCACGTAAGTTACAAAGGGAAGCGGAATGGGGGTAAGGTAAAGGGGATGGGGTATGGGTTTCAAACATTCCTTATTATTTATGTTAGGTCAAATGATGGTCACATGCCAAATTTTGCGTAGATCCGTTCAAGTGGTTCAGATTTCTAATGTGCACAAACATTACCCAAGTGAATTTTTTTGCATTATATATATATATATATATATATATATATATATATATATATATATATATATATATATATATATATATATAATGTCTGTATTTATGTATTATGTATGAATGTGTAATATTCTAGTCTCTTTTTACCAGATACATAAGTAATTGTAATTATCATCATGCCTTCTGCTCATTTTTTATTTATTTTCCTCATAGTTTTTGGATCCGCTTATCACTACAAAGTTCTGACAGTCCGCATGCGGGTCCGAATCCTGCTACGGACGTCAGAATTTCTTCGTATACAAACATTTGGATCTCAGGCTTTGTCGTGTCAAGCGTATTCAAAAAAAGGGTGAAGAATTCGAGAAGTTTATAAAGTAATATATATATATATATATATATATATATATATATATATATATATATATATACATATATACATATACATATCTACGAGTATATTGAAATGAAATATTATATCATTGTTAAAAGGCATCTATTAATTTTATTTGATTGCCCCCTTTCATTAATCATCATCAACGGGGATTGCGAAAACTATAATGTTTTAGGTGGATTCACTTGTTAGTCGCAAATCACACAGTACTGTCCCGTACTAATTTCAAGCTGTCGTTAGTACATGTTGTGACGAAAGTTAAAATGGGTTTAGTTCTCTATACAATTTGCTTACGGAATGTGATTTCTAATTTAGAACTCTGTCCCTGATTGGCCGGTTCCCAGTCTGGGTCAGTAAAACATGCTTTTTCACACTATATTTCCTCTCTCTCTCATCTCTCTCTCCTCTATCTCTCTCCTCTCTCGCCCTCTCTCTCTCTCTCTCTCTCTCTGTGACCTTGTAGGAACCTACCATGCAGTGGTTCGAATTCTGTTAGAGAAAATGAAGGATTCTTCATTTCCTTTTTCTCTCCGATTCAAGCTTTTAGTCATAACCTTATCCGACGTGTGTCACGTGAAATTCACCAGAAGGCATTACACACACACACACACACACACACACACATATATATATATATATAATATATATATATATATATATATATATATATATATATATATATATATATATATATATATGATTTTGGAAGAACTGTTATAAATTTGAAGAGGCCTAATATATAGTAAATGCTTACATACATGCATATACATATATATTTGTTATACTTATAATTACACATACACACACACACACACACATATATATATATATGTGTGTGTGTGTGATTCCTACTATACTCCTGTTTTTTTCCATGTCCACCCGCCTGTGGTGTTTGCGTATGGTAACACTGCGTCCTGGGCTTTAGATTAGTTACGCTTTGTGTAAGTGGTGAGGTAAATAAAAGGATATCTGGGTGTACATTTGCAACTGAAAAGTGTTTTAATAATTGACTGTATGCGAATTACACCGTTAATATTCGAAATAGGATATTGTTATTATTGTTGAATGTAAGCTGAATGTCACTATCTATAGCCCGGGACGCAGTGTTACCATACACAAACACCACAGGCCGGTGGACAGATGGAAAAAAACCGAGTATAGGTTGTGTGTGCACAACTGGTTGTAGAAAATGATGCAACTCTTACTATGACCTTGTAATCTTTATACTATCAGATGTATAATGATTACACAATGGGGATTAAGGGACAATGAGGTCCTTTAAGTTGACTTAAGAATTAACACAAAAAAATGAGATCTTGTAGGTGAGAGAATGGTGACCCGCTATTCTGGGTCATGGGGAGCGATGAAGTTCAGTGGAAGGGATCTCTTGGCACATTAAGTGAAGAACAGTATCCACAGCTGACCAATGCAATCTGCTATTAGAATGCACTTGGTTATGCAGACTGAATGCAACGTGAGGTAGTGGATCGAAGGGTTGTACTGATGGTACCTAGTAACTCGATTCCACGGCACTGGATTGCCTTTATGATATTACAGGATGACCACTTGCCCCTGGCATGAAAAATACACAAATGTCAAATAATACAGGACATGCACTTGGAAGAGAAAAGAAACTAAGTATAAGGACGTGATTGACTGTTGAGAGAAACTTGGAATATGAAACTATACCTTCTACAGGAGATGGAGTTGTCTTCCTTGGGGGCGCCAGTGGGGGAGGGAAATTAGCAATACATCACAAAGATTCACTTGAGGCTGACAACAGCCACGTTTTAAGAGGGGTTATCTCGAGAGAGCGAAGCAACCGACTTTTCCAGAGTCAGACTGTATTCCTTAAATCTCGTCAAGTCTCTGAGCCAGCTGGAATGCTATAAGGTCCCTTTATAACGTTTGGAGCTTACATTCAGGCGTTCCGACAGGTAGTGTTAGTTGTCCGACCGCGTGTTACACACGAGGCCTTCAAGACACAAGGTCAAGGTTACTTGTCCCTTTAAATATGGCAGCTACCTCGTGTTGTTCGGAATTAACTTTCTCCTTGGCCAGCCACCTGCGAGCCTAGATCTCGTAGGAAAACGAATGACAGCAGATTAATAAAGTTCATCCTCAAAGGAAATGGCCAGTGGTTGTTAGGGAAGATTTTCGCTTGTGCTTTACAATATTAAAGCAAAGGCAAAGGAATGCACAGGCAAAAATGATTCCTTTATTCTCACTAATGTTATGTTAATGGAAGATGAGATGGTGTGGGAAGAGGGGTTCTATGAAAGGGCATCAAGTACATATGATAACACCATGGGCAGGTAAATGACAGTTCAGAGGGCGTGACACCCGACAAGTAATTCTGCCAATGGATTAGTATTAGGTTTAATTTGATGAGTGTTAGGCTGATCATGCAGCCTTGACACACTTCTGCTAGAAAAGGAAAAATATATCACTGCCAAGCGTGGCACTCATTACTATAAGCCTATTGGCTTTAGAGGCATGCTATTTAAAACTGACAATGCCTTTGGTGGCATTTTCATGAATAATAACGGACATATAGAGCTTGAAACTCTGGCAAATGACACTTTGCATGGGCAGATCATGAATGAAATGATGGTGCCTTAATAAGGCTTAAAATGAGATGAAAAGAAAATGTGTAAGGTAAAGAGATAGAAGAGTATAAGTCGAGTTAGTTACAAGAATGATAAGGAGGAAGTAATAGAGAAAGAACCTGGCATCTTCTTCTGGATAGAGGGGCCAAAATTCTCCTTAAAATGGAGGCACTGTGCCAAGGGCAATAGTGTGAAGAATTTATTGACTCTTAGGTTACTGTAGCTTTGCTGCCTTGTACCTTTCTTCCTTGGACCTCTCCAAGGTCAGTTCGATGGACTTGGGGGATCAAAGTTTGAGGAAGAATGCCAGCTGCACTGGCTGCTTCAGCAACGGGAACAGTGGCATTCTTTACCAGTCCTAACACAAGCTGTCTCACTTCCTTGAGTTCTTTTTCTGTTAGTCTGATGAGACTAACAGAAGCGAACAAAGAACAGAGAACAGTAAGCTTTCCAAAAATCATCGGAGACTTTGCACCCGGATACTGCTACGGCACAGTCAAGATCCACAAACAGGGAAACCCACTACGGCCCATTATATCCCAAATGACATCCCCCATGTATAAAGTGGCTAAGAAATTGAACGAAATTATAACGACTGTACATTCCCTCAATGTTCTCGTTAAAATCATCGACGGAATTCATCGACCTACTGCAAGACACCTCACACCCGACGAAGACATAGCATCCCTGGACGTTGAAAGTTTATTTACTAACGTACCAGTGGATGAAACAATACAAATCATCATGGACAAGATATACTGCTCTGAGAAACCACCATTACCGATCCCCGAAAAAATCTTAAAAGAGATGCTGGAAGCATGGACAAAGGAAGCCCCATTCCTCTCACATAGGGGCGAAATACATCGGCAAAAGGACGGCGTGGCAATGGGTTCCCCCTTCGGGTTCTTTTCGCAAACGCATACATGGCACACACAGAAGAGGTCACATTTGAAGAATCTATGGGAGATATATTGATGATATCTTTATCACAACAAAGGGCGACAATGACATAGAAGAACTAGTACATAAACTCCAAGCAAATTCTACATTAAATTTTACGGTAGAAAGAAGTGATGAGAAGATGCTCCCTTTCTTGGACGTACTTGTGACCCAAAAGAACAACAAATACAATACCACCAGATACACTAAAAAGACAGATGCTGGGAGATGCTTAAATGCTAGAGGAGAATGCCCTGATGCATATAAACAATCTGTGGTAAATGCATACATAAAACGTGCCATAACACACTGTTCCACGTGGAAAGCGACTAACGAAGAAATCAACAGAGTTCAACAGCTGCTCACAAATAACGGCTATCCAGATGACATGATCCAGCAAGTTGTAAAAAAAGAGATTAGAGGCTTTCCATAACCCGACCCCGAGGAACAACACACAAGACAAAGACAAAGAAATAGTGATATACCATCAGATACCATACAACAAACACCACGAAGATGAAAGGAAAGCCATCCTTGGTATACTGCGAAGAGGGAACCACCCCCCTAGCGCCATATAACAAAATAACAGCAAGGATTTACTGCAAACCAAACCTTACGGCCTCATTGGTAATGAAAAATAGTACGGCCCCATCGACGGAGAAAGAGGTTAAATCTGATATAGTATACAAGTTTGTCTGTGCTGACGAGCAATGTCAGTCCCCCCAAAAATGCTATATCGGACACACAACCACTACACTCAAACGTCGCATGCAGGCCCACAGAAACCAAGGAGCCATTCATCAGCACTTTGTGGATACCCACAATAAAAAACCATCCTTACAAGAACTTCTCACAAACACCAAAATAATACACAAGGAAGGCAACTACAATCGTTTATTGATATCAGAAGCTGTCAGCATCGCTATGCAACGCCCCAACCTTAACATCCAACGTGAGGCAGACCGATCCTTGCCCTCATGTAGGAGGCAGCCCTTCAACCGCGTGGAACAAAACCACCACACGCGGACAGGAGCGCAACACTGACATTCAGTGAATTAAACATATATGTAATTAATATATATTTATGTATAATGTGTATATAATAACTTACTTTCAACTTTTTATATAATTTCTGTTGTAACATATTTATTTATTTGTCTTATTTTATGTTTCACTATAGTCTTTTGTAAATACTAAAATTAAAAACTAGGTATCTGGCAATTGTACTACCTTTCCGTCCTCATGACGTCACAAAACGCACGTAGGCTCATATTTGTATCAGTACGCTTGATAACGTCAATACGTATAGGTTGACGAAACAGCTGTCGCGTGTAAAAATACTGGAGTAAATGGAAGAACCCCATTATGTGTCCATTAGTAACCTGAATAATGAAGTAAAGAAAATAATTAGAAAATATGAAGCAATTTCAAAAAAGCTGGTTAACAGTGAGAAAGCCATTCTATTCAATGAATATATATATATATATATATATACATATATATATATATATATATATATATATATATGTATATATATAGACACAGTGAAACCTCTGTTTTGCATATGCCCTGATTTTTGCACGCTTTGGGTTTTGTAGACTTTTTCCAGTGAAATTTTGTCTCAGGTTTTGTAGGTTGCTACGTTGCTCACATTTTGGTATACATGGAAATGCTCCTTCTGGGGCCCACCATGCGACTGGGCCCCGTACTGAGCACCCAAGCAAAGCATCCCATCTTCTTTCGTGACCTATTCTGCCTTTGTTTCTCAGTTAACAAGCATCACCTCGCACACAGTCCACATCACTGCAGGTTTGTTGTGTTTTGTGCAAAGTTTGAAAGTGGTGCACAGTGATCTCCCTAGGATGTACGGCAAGTCAGTGTCACCAATCAGCTCTATCCTAGCAAAGGAAAATGAAATTAAGGCAGCTGATGTTGCGGAAGGGGTCCCTTCATTAACAAAACAGAGATGCAACTTGTGGAAGATGTAGAAAAGCCTTTGTTAGTGTGGATAAATGAAAAACAATTAGTGGGGGATAGTGTGTCTGAAGCAGTCATTTGTGAAAAGGGTAGCGTGTTGCATGCTGATCTAAGTAAGAAAATCCCAACACCAAGTGCTGCTGTTAGTGATTTCAAGGCCTGCAGAGGCTGGTTGGAAAAATTCAAAAAGTGTACTGATACACAGTGTCATACTGCATGGGGAGGCTGCAAGTTCTGACAGCTCTTCAGTTGTGATGGAACAGGCCTGTTTTGGAAAAAAATACCAAAGAGGACCTACATCACACAGGAGTAAAGAAACTCCCCGAGTGTTTAAGAAAAACAATGTTATCAACCCTTAATGGATGAATTGATCCTCGGGAGTAGTAATAACAGGTTTGGTGTGGTGGGCAGAATGATCCTGTAGAAAGAATGTTAAGTGCCATTTGAATTGGAAAGAATCAGGCAGGAAGGAGGTTGCAGCCCGTAAATTCACTAATGGCAACTTTTACACTGGCTAAAGCCAGAATCCCGTGTCTCAGGACTTCAGTTCTGCTTCTAACTTCAAGGGGTGAATGTATTGCATCTCTGCCTCAAATGATGTCTTTTTGTAAATTTGCTCGTAAATATACCAAGGGGTTGCTGTTGGTTTTTGTTCTTGTCTTTTACGATAGTATATCAGTTGTAAATGTAATTTTGCAAAGAAAAGTGTAAAGAAATATTAGAAAAAACATGAAAATAAAAAAGTTACTGAATCTTCGTTCTTGGTAAATTTACGTAGATATTTTTCAACAAATATGCTAAGAATTTGTTACTAATTTATTTCTTATCTGTTTTGATATTGTGTGAGCTGTGATTATAATTTTACAAAATGAAATCAAATTATTTAGTTGAATAAACAAATAGAAGTTGGTAAAATTTACGATTGTCTTGTAAAAGAGGTCCCACAAGGGGTTGTAAATAGTAATTTTCAACTTCTTGTGGAAGGTAAGGAAAATTTTTTATAATTTTTTTCTTTCACCATGTGCATTTGCATATCTTCCTCTTTCAATTGATGTGTTTTTTGTAAATTGGCTGACCTCAAAATCTACCCGGCCTGAGAAGCTGCACATATTTAGCTGTCCAGTAAGGGTCAAGAATAAATTGGGTGTGATGTGGAGGGCAAACAAAAAGACATGGGTCATGAAGGAAATTTTCATTGAGTGGGTCAATGAAGTGTATGGCCCTATGGTAAAAAAAATACCTCCAGGATAATCAATTGCCCCTTATGTACTTCCTGGTAATGGGCAATGCTCCTGCGCATCGTCCTGGCTTGGATGACCGTTGTTGCTGCCCATGGACCAGCAATCCATTTCGAACCTCAAGAAACTTTACACAAAGGCAGTGTTCCAGAAGTGCTTTGAAGTGACCTCAGACACTGAATTGACTATAAGAGAGTTGTGGAAGGATCACTTCAGCATCTTAAATTGCAAAAATCTTATAGGTAAGGCTTGGCAGGGAGTGACTTCAAGGACAATGAACTGTGCATGAAGAAAATTGAGGCCAGAGTGTTGCCTCGAGAAGGATTTTGAAGGATTTGAGGCTGACCCTCTCTCTGGGGAAGTCCATGAGCTTGGAGGTGAGTGGCGAGGATGTGGAAGAGTTAGTGGACGCCCACAGGAAAGAGCTAGCCACTGACTAACTGTAAAACCTTCAGCAGGAACATCAACAGGCAGCAGATGAGGAATCTGAGGAGGAGGAGGAGATAGGGGATACCATGTCTACTTCAGTGATTAAAGAAATGTTTGCCTAGTGGAGTGACGTTAAAATTTTTTTGAGAAATTTCATCCTAACAAAGATGTTTCAATCTGTATCTCTAACATGTTTAATGACAATGCATTGTATCACTTTAGGTAGATTTTAAAGAGATATAAAAACAAATGTCTCTGGACAGTTTTGTTGTGCGACAGGGGTCCAGTGATTCTCAAGCTACTCCTAGTGTCAGTAAAAAACGAAGTGGGGAAGTAACCCCAGACAGTGCCACTAAGAAACATAGAGAAGTAACCCCAGATAGGTTCTTGATACTGAAGCCCTTCTGGAGGGGGATTCCCCTTTCAAACAATAACTTCTCTTTCTCCCTCTCCCCTCCTCTCTGTCTTCCATAAAGGTAAGAGTGATGTTAAATGTTCATTATTCTTTTCATTATTCATTTATATTTATTTCACAGTGTTTTCAGTATGTAAAAGTGTGTTTATTCCCTATAAAATGTATTTTTTTAAACATCTTTTTGGGAGGTCTGGAACGCATTAATTGTATTTACATTATACCTTATGGGAATTATTGATTTGGTTTTCGTACGTTTCAGACTTCGTGGAAGGTTTTGGAACAGATTATGTACAAAAACTTAGGTTCCACTATGATATATATTATATATAATACATAATAATATAATATATATATATATATATATATATATATATATATATCATATATATATTACATATATATATATATATATATATATATATATATATATATATATATAAGATATTATATATATATATATATATATTATATTTATATATATATAATATATATTAAACTAATTATATATATATATAAATATATATATAATATACTATATATTAATTAATATGTATCCAGTATCGATACATATATATTATACTAGCTGTTCAACCCGCCGCTGCACGGGAAAACTGAAGAAAACTAAATGACAGTCTAAGGTAGGGGAAGGGGAGGAGAGGGGTAAGGGGGAGGGAAAAAAGAAAGGGAAGAAGGAATTGGTAGGGGAAGGAAAGGGGAGGGTAAGGGAAGATAGAGGAGGAGGGAAGGGAGAGGGGAAGTTACATTCCCCTGTTGGATGGAAGAGAATAAAAAGAATCTACACTGAACAGACAATGAAAAAAATATTTTATTTCTACAATTCACACTCAGGTTTGTTTGTGTGTGGGACAGGGGGTTTGGAGGGGGGAGGGAAGATCTATCTCCCTTGTAACAACAGATGAACCTACCCAGCCTTAGGTATGTATTGAAGTGTTGTTGCCAAAACACCTGATAATTGTTATTATTCCAAACTTCATTTAAACGGACTTTATAATGAAATACGCGAATGTGACGTTATGAAATAGTCACTATAACAGATTGCTAAGGTAAAAACAAAAAAGAAACGATCGAATTATTGAGGAAATTCGCATTTGAACTAATTAAGAAAATTGAAATACTGTCATCGTACATCTTGTACATCTGGGTGGGCTAGCAGCTACTACACACATGCCTGCATGGGGAAGACGAATGGCTTTTGTAAGTGTTTAGGGGGAAAGTCTTTGAACATGCTGGTTTGGATTCAATGCTTTATAGCTATGAAATATGGTATGTAGCAAAGCCAAAAATATTTAGTGTAGCAATAAAATCAATCGGTGAGGTATATGTTTAACAATTATATTAATAATTATCATAAATTATGATCAAATTTCATGTAAATTCTGATACAAACTTTATTATAGGGGATTTATTATCGCAGGCTAATCATATGTCTGACAACTCTTGGAAGAAAACCTGGAACACTCTGGTGAAAAATTATCATTAACCCATAAAGCCCCTGAATGAAAACCTGAAAGAAGTGGTAAAAATGAACATTTAATTCAATTTGACTGTGTTTGATGTCTGTCACGGGGGAAGGGGTTTGATTTTGAGTTATAACCTTCCTGTGGTCATATAGGGGCCGCATGCCAAATTTTGTATGGGTCTGTCAAGTGGTTTGGATTTCTATAGCAGACAAACATACAAACATTCACTTTCATAGACACACACACGTACATATATATATATATATATATATATATATATATATATATATATATATATATATATGTGTGTGTGTGTGTGTGTGTGTGTGTGTGTGTAGAGATGAATGGGGTGCATCAGTGAACACTGAAATTTATAGAGGAAGATCAGGAGGGATTGGCTGGTATAGGTATACATGTAAGACCGGAGAGGTATTATAGAAAAAGTTATCAGGATGTATGCAGATGATTTTTGGAAGATAAGAGAGAAGTGTTTATGGAAAACAGTAGGAATGTATGATGGGGTTGTTAAACCATGTCTCCTTTATGGAATTGACGTGTGGACGTGGTATGCGAATGAGAGAAAAATGGTTGAAGCTGTTGAGATGGATTGCTTGAGTACTATATAAGTTGAATGAGAAAGATTGAAAAGGGCCAGACAAGTGAAGATCCGAGGATGGCTCACAGTGCTGTGAATGGTTTGGTTAAGTCGAGAGAGTGGTTTCAAGAGAGAATAAGAAGAGAGCTTCCTTCAGTTCAAAGGTGAATTCTCTTGTTTGTTGGCTATAGTGACTCCCCACTAGGGAAGGCGGCTTATTTTTTAACTTAGAAATCACCGGCTGAGCTTGCTCCCTTTCAAACTCACAATGGAAATTCTGTTTGCTTGTGGTATAAACTTAATTCATGGTAATTAGATGATTTTGGTAGTCACAGCCAAGGTTAAAAATTGTATGGGTTATCAACCTCGATGTGTACTTCCTGAGAACCGAAAAGTTATATAATATATATATATATATATATATATAAATATATTATATATATATATATATATATGTATATATATATATATATTATATAGTTGTATAATACCTCTGTGTAGGTGGGTGTACCTAATGCTTTCGTATAGGCAATATGCTCCTATTATATTAAATATACTGAAGCACTAGGTACTTATGCCTTTCATTATTCCATTTTGAAAGATATGCGGTATGCAGGAATAATAATGGGTTTTGTACCTTCCTCTAGGTTTACCTTATGTTCTAACACATTAGTCAGTCCTAACTTGTCCCCTTGTAACCCCACTGTATCCCCAAATTCCGCCAAAAGTTCGCTTACTGCTTCCATATGCTCTTTGTAGTCTGTGTTAGCTAAATGTTCTCTAAATACTATCTTCCTTCATTGCATTTCTGCCTCTGAAAACTCAGTTTCCCCCTCAGCAATAGCCACTGAACCACTGTCACTACTCCAATCTTGGAGGTCTACCACATATGTATTCTTCTGATATTTCCTAACTGTATCGTTACAGTTCAATAATTCCACCAAGGTAACACCAGTGTTTGATACTCTGTTCATCGATATGGTGCTAATAACCTTTCTCAGTTTCTCGCTACCCTTAATTACGCATACCTCCCCGGGCTTTTTCACTTCCCTCAGTCTGACTTTTACCATAGTCTTTGTACCTGAATTTAAAACAACATCCTCTGATAAAACACCTTTATATTTGTGGTTAGTACTTCCCTGTTCCACGTCCCCATAAATATCACTACCCGTGGTTCTCATTGCATCCACCAGGACCCCATTGTTAGTATCAGCATTAGTATCAGCATCAAAATTGTCACCACCGTGGTCCTCAACATCCCCTTTATCATCACCAACACCCCCACTATTATTTCCCATATCACCAGTGTGGGCTCTGATATCACCATTCCCCATATCATTGGTATCATTACCATTATCACTGCCAAAAGCATTCCCATTTTCACTGTTACCCATATTAACCTCGGTATCCTTATATGGGATAAACACCCCCAGCATCCCAACCATTATGCTACTAACACCTGTATGGACCGATACTATCCTGTGTCTCCTACATGCAGGATGGCCCAGTTAAAAGGTCTTGCCACGCAACCCCTTTTATAACCAAAAATGGTTCTAGTTAAACACTATCACCAAGAGTAAACCGTATTCTTATAAAAACCTCGGGTATTATTCTATGAGCTTGCACATCACACACTGTCTCTGTTGAAGTTTCAAAGGGTATTGGGAGAACATGGACTGATACAGACCATGGTCCATTAAATTCACTGAAGATCCTATATCAATAAAAACGGGATCTTCACATCCTCCACTGTTCCATTTACTATTGACCTGGGCTCTGAGGCATCACCCCACTAGACCACGGTGGCACGTACAAATCATCTGAACCCTTTTTGTTGATTGGCTTTCCAAAAATTTTGCTTATCCCTTTGCTCCTTTGAGTGACCTGTCTGGGAAGTTCTCGTATTATAACTCCCGAATTTCTGAGGTGGTCTCGCATCTTTTCATTTCTGAGATGGACAGGACTGCCAAAAGTGGTCTGCACTTTTGCATATTCCACAATAATTGACTCTACATACTTTCTTTGTGTGTCCCGGTATATTACAATTGAAGCAATGCGACTGCTGTTGCCTTTGGCCCATCGGTCCTCTCTTATATCCCACTTTTGCACACAAACGGGGACAAAGAAAATACTGAGTCTCTGCATCACATTTCTTGGACCGGTCCCATTGAAAAAATGTACTATCCACCTTGGGACACTTGGACATATGTTTCTGAATTTGGAGTAAAATCAGTTCCTCATCTGATGTAAGCTCAATCTTTTCATCAAAACTATCTACAATGGCATCCAGGACGTCGTATATAAGCTGGGCAAAATGTATTAACCCTCTTACGCCGAAGCGGTAAAAAAAAAAATTGTCTGGCCCGTGTGCCGGAGGTGTTTCAGAGTGAGCGCGGAAGCGAAAAAATATTTTTTTTCAAAAATTCACAGCGCGCTTAGTTTTCAAGATTAAGAGTTCATTTTTGGCTCCTTTTTTTGTCATTGGCTGAAGTTTAGTATGTAACCATCAGAAATGAAAGAAATTATCATTATCATATATAAATAATGCGATATATGATACCGCAAAAACGAAATTTCATATATAATTGTATTCAGATCGTGCTGTGCGCAAAACGGTTAAAGGTAACAAGTTACTTTTTTTTCGTTGTAATGTACACTAAATTGCGATCATTTTGGTATATAACACATTATAAAACGATAAAAGCAACACAGAGAAAATATTATCACAAAATAATGCATGAATTCGTAACGCACGAACGTAAACAAATATTTTTTTCAAAAATTCACCATAAATCTAAATATTGTCCTAAAGACTTCCAATTTCTTTCAAAATGAAGACAAATGATTGAATATTACTATACTGTAAGAGTATTAGCTTACAATTGCAGTTTTTGACCATATCTGACGAGTTAAAGTTGACCAAATGTCTAATTTTTTTTATATATATATTTTTTATATGCAATTATTTCGGAAATAAGAAAAGCTACAACCTTCAAATATTTTTCGTTTTATTCTACATAAAATTGCGCACATTTTCATATATAAAACTCTATGAAATGCCTAATATGAAACGGAGCAAATATTCCGAGAATGGAACGTACGCATTTCGGAGATTTGTGGCGGAGAATCCGCGCGCGGAGGGAAGGAAAGATTTTTTTTTTTTAAATTCACCATAAATCTAAATATTTTGCTAGAGACTTCGAATTTGTTTCAAGATGAAGATAAATGACTGAATTTATTTACAGACTGTAAGAGTTTTAGCTTACAATTGCGGTTTTTTCGACCATTTCGGTAGTCAAAGTTGACCGAACGTGGTTTTTTTTCTTTTTTTCTATTTATCGTGATTTATATGCAAATAGTTCAAAAATGAGAAAGGCTACAACCTTCAATTATTTTTGTTGTATTCTACATGAAATTGCGCACATTTTCATATATAAAACTTTATGTAACGGCTAATTTAAAATGGTGCAAACATTACCACAATCGCACGTATGATTTTTTCGGAAGAGTTACCGCGCGGACGTAAAGAAAATGTTATTTTTTTCATAAATTCACCATAAATCAAAATATTGTGCTAGAGACTTCCAATTTGTTGCAAACTGAAGGTAAATGCTTGAATATTACTAGAATATAAGCGTTTTAGCTTACAATGGTGTTTTTCGACCATTTTGGTAGAGTCAAAGTTGACCGAAGGTTGAAATTTTGGCAATTATCGTTATTTATATGAAAATATCTCAAAACTGATAAAAGCTACAACCATGGGTTGTTGTTAGTTGTATTGTGCATGAAATTGCGCACATTTCCATATATAAAACTTTATATAACGGCTAATTTTAAAATGGTGCAAACATTACCACAATCGCATGTATGATTTTTTTCGGAAGAGTTACCACGCGGACGTAAGGAAAAAGTTTTTTCATAAATTCACCATAAATCGAAATATTGTGCTAGAGACTTCCAATTAGTTGCAAAATTAAGGTAAATGATTGAATATTACTAAAATATAAGAGTTTTAGCTTACAATTGCGTTTTTCAACCATTTCGGTAGAGTCAAAGTTGACCGAAGGTTGAAATTTTGGCAATTATCGTTATTTATATGAAAATATCTCAAAACTGATAAAAGCTACAATCATGAGTATTTTATTGTTGTATTTTACATAAAAATGCGCACATTTTCATATATAATACTTCATGTAACGGCTAATTTACAATGGTACAAAAATTATGTCAAAGTGACAAAATAATTTCCGAGATGTGTCACAGATACTTTTTTAGTGCGGCAAGAAAGAAATTCGCGCTTGCGCGCCTGCGTAACGATTGTAAACAAAAACAACACCTTGATCCGTGAACTCCCAGCATCCCCAAGGCGCGTGATTCAACAGTTTTAGGCTGGTAGGCCTATAAGTATTTTCCGCGAATTTAAAAAAAAACTTTTGTAAGTCTATGTAAAATACGTCCAGTCGGCACACGGGAGACAAAAAATGTCGACGTAAATACGTCCAGTTGGCGTAAGAGGGTTAATTTCTGTAAGTTGTCGAGAGAAATGTTATTCCCATTTACCCATGTGGACTTTATCAATTTCTGTATGTCAATTTCTGTATCCATTCTCCAGCTGAGTCAAAAAAGTTTTGAGCTATGCTATGCCCAACAAGGTTTGTTGTCCCTTTTCTGCTCTTGTACAATCCTCTTAAATCTCTCACCATATCTCCGTGTTCCTTTGTTCCATAAGTCGCCCTCAGAAATGCTTGTAACTTGGTCCATGACCGACATTTTGCGTACTGAAAACTACGGCATCTACTATGAGATTCAGGGCCTCTGTAACACGGTTTTTTCGCATAACTTTTTTATCTATGCATTTCATAAATATAACGCTTATTCAGAATACATATTATATCAACACATAAATTTGAGTGTATTCTGCACTACGTAGGTTGAATAAATTTGGTACTTATAATGTAAAAGTGACTTTTTTTGTAGACGAGCCAACTTACTCAGAGAAAAGGTTTCGAACGCACTCGTTACGTAACTTATGACAGCATTTCTTCCCTCTTTCTCGATGGATGATTGGCTATACGTAACGAAGGCTAAACCTCTGGCAACAATGACATACAAATTTAAATACAAGCAAAGCAGTACACCTTTATGAACTCTGGGACCTCTCCACTGATAATTGTCATAATGATCAAACCAACAAAATATGTTAATAAATATAAAAAAACACTTCGATATTAGTCTAACTCCCAAAATAAGTTCCAAAGAAATTACAGTCTACTTTATAGGTCACAATCAGATTGACAAGATGTAGGGAATAGTTGGCAATTATCAAAAACATAGTAGACAAGCTTGATTTGATAACTGCTATATCCAATGTCAAGCAATTTTTATTTATTGGCTATCTACCTATTTACTGAAAAAAAATAGCCGGTACCGTATATTGCTTAAACCTTCACCAATAATTATCGTCAGAATGATGACTTCATGAGGCTCCACCCACTTTCGCCTCGTTATAATTCAGGATAACACTGAAGGCTACCATGGGCATTGTTGGATTAGAAAATTTAACTTCTGACTATAAAAACTAATTTCTCGAGTAGTTGTAAGAAGTGCTAAATGATCCTCAAGGATCCCAGCAGTTGGCCTAAACGTTTAATTCATGTATATTACTGCTATACTGTTGCGGCACTACTGCTACAGTAGTATTACTACGCTAGCACTGATACCCCATCGCCCATCCACATCTATGTATCGTTCCGCCGTTCATAAAGTCTTTGGGTTTCAGAGCCGATGGAGTTTAGTTTTTGTCTGGTGATGGCGGGGCAACATTTAGTCAAAAGGTGTTTGTTTACCTTGCTTACGTAATGAATGTTTTTCGACTCTTGGCTCGTAATCATTGGCCATGGCGTCGGCTAGATCATTTTACTCTATAAAAATTAAAACTATCGGGTTTAGGTTATTGATAATGCTGACAAAATTTGTGTGTGGTTGTAAAATATACATATGTCAACTTTCAGCTACATCCGATGCTTTGACAAGGAGCAAAGTCCAAAAAACCGTGTTACAGAGACCCTGAATCTCATAGTAAATGATTAATTCCCTTGGCGTTTAACCTTGGATAGGTTTTGCTATGTTGGTACCCCGTTAAAGGTACGTGTGGGACGAGCTCAACCCGAGTGCCCAGAAAAATTTTTAAAGATTTTATTTTTACTAGAATGGTTTACATTTTATTTTCTAAAATCAGTTTAGGCATTGATAAAAACTACTGAAAAGATAAATCATACCCATCTACAAATTAAATATTTATTATATAATATATTAAAAAATAAGTATACACAAAATATAATTTACAAAAATATTTAAAGAAAATACAAAATATGCTATATGCACAGAAAAATTGAGGGAATCCTTCCTAAAACTACTATTTACAATATGTGACCGCCAGA
The DNA here is from genome assembly GCF_015104395.2 of Macrobrachium nipponense. NCBI lineage: Eukaryota > Metazoa > Arthropoda > Malacostraca > Decapoda > Palaemonidae > Macrobrachium > Macrobrachium nipponense. The sequence continues at coordinate 88,525,280 of NC_087201.1, forward strand.
AAAGGTGTCGGACCCATAGAGGTCAAAATCTGAAAAGAGAAAAAAAGGGTAAGTTTTTTTTGGGCAAAAAAATTGTCAAAATTTCACGAATTTTTGGGGTTACGTAAATGAAATAAGAAGTGGCTAATTTTTTTTATAGAATAAACTCATATTATCCTAGAATGGAATTATGCAAAAAGATCTGCACTAAGATGTAATTTACTGTTATATCAGGGGCAAAATCTAAAGGCCATTTTTTGACCTCTTAGGTTCACTATGAAAATTTCTTATAAAAGTTATTGTAACTATTATGAAATATGATATTTATGCATGAAAATATACCAACATATCACAAATTCTATAGAAAACAAGAATATATAGAGATATGCCAACTCATCTTTCTACTGCCAAATCTGCCACCTGAACTATCTGACTTGCACTAACAGAACTACAAATTGAATTTGCTATGGTGGACCTATTGCTCTTTTTTTTTTAATTAATTATATATGAGGGTGTATAGCCATTATTTCAGTTAGGAAGTTTTGTCATAAGGTAAAGCTCAGAAAATGTTATTCTTTCTCGCTCTCTCTCTCTTCATACAATGCATTGATGGTTTATTGACATAAGCTGATGTAATCTGTCACCAGAGAAGGTGCAGACCCACTACTCCCCCCACCTGTCTCGTCTTGTAGCCATTTCAAGGCCATCTGCTTCGCCTCCAACCCTTTCTCACACACTCAAGATTTTTGCTATAGAGGTGTCAGCAACCTCTAAATTATCATCAACATCACTTTCTAATTCCATTAGAAGTAAGTTGATGACATCCATGCCCAGAGAATCAGAGAATGCTGCCTGCTGGCCATTGTTGATGAGAACTGCAAAAAATGCAAAAACAGAAATTGGCATTCGAAGGGAATTGGACCAAATGGCAATATAAGGCATCTCAGCCACAACCAATGGGATGCATATGGTACACACACCATCCACCCACAGTTTCCAGCAATACAAAACATTACCAGTATCAACTGTGATAGACAGGAAATCACTACTTAATAACTTTGCCTTTTGATCCCCCACACGTTAAAGGTGTGTGGGGGTCGAGCTTGACCCGAGCAATTCTCAGAAAAGGGGGAAGGACAAAGGCAAGGCAAATGCAGGTTCTGACATGACTGTAGTGTGTGGACTGTGGACCTCTTGCAGGTCGATCACACCCAGATTCGAGATAGACGATGATTTATGGGAACAAAACATATTTTTTGAAACACTCTACGGGTCGTGCACAACCTGTCGTACTTATCCAGGGTTAAGTAGTTATTCACTCCCTCAATAAAAATTTGTACTGGTTGGGACAGAATGCCATCAACAATGCCTCAAAAAGGGCTGACTCCTTCATTTATGTTAGTTATCTTATGCACCAAAGTTCAACTGTTACCTGCTTCGGCCATTCTACCTTCCTCAGAGAAACTTATAATTCAGGATTCTCCCCGATCTCAATAACATCGATATATTTATCCCCACACAAGCCACCAACATAAAAGTAATAATGTATCTTTCACCAATAAAAGAAAATTGAATGCACCAATGCCCACACCACGTATTTCCCTGGAAAATATCCCTTGACTCTATGGGAGGAGATATACTCTTCCACTTTTGTAGGCCAAAGTTGTCAGCTGTTCGCAGCTGTTACAAGGTCACGAGCTGGTCTACAGAAAACAGGAAGAGGGGAGTGAGAAAGAAAACGTAACACGAACTTTTGCTGGTCAGCAAATGCTGATCTTAGCACAATCAATCAGCAGCCTCTCTCTCCTCATGCTCACATACAAAAATGAAACATGTCGTGCTACTCTTTCTAATGCATTGCAATGATAACAAACCCCTAATGTCTGTTGACTCCCACAGGGACACCAAAATGAAATACACTTTTGAGCAAATTATTAACACCGACATACAAAAAAAAGAGACCCGGTAAAACAAAAGTAACTTAACACTTACATCCTCGTAGGTTTCAGCACGTGAAACTAAGTTATTTGCTCTCGCCTTAGTACGTAATATTTAGTTACACTTGCAACTGCGCGTAATTGATTCCTGTTATCATTCCCCCCTTAAGAGACACCCTATCCTCATGCACTAGCTAACAGCACTGCCATCAGCCCGGCTAACACCTGAGTTCCACTGACTACAACTTAAACCCCTTTTTGTCTGCAATAGAGAGTCAGTTGCCAAATATACATAATTATAACCACTTTTCCCTAACATCTACCTAATCTATCTAACCCTAGTCTCTCCAGAAACATAATCTATTGGATTGAATGCCTTTTACTGCTGCCACCATTCTAACAAGAGTCAAAATGACCCCTGTCCAAATAATTGGAGAGAACTCCTAACTGGGAAACGAACCTACCACTGATGGCGATAGTGCCTTCGAATGCCACCTCTGTAGCTGGCTGAAAATCAATTATCAAAACTCTAGGTGAATTCAAACTCCCACTATTACAAAAGTATAGTCTTTATTTCCCAAAACAGCTAACATGAATATGGAATAAAATGAATTAAAGAAAATCCCCAAAATTTTTAAACTACCACTACTCTTCCCCCAAATCAAATTCAAATAAGTTCCCCCTCTTATCTACTTCTATCTGGCTATTCATTAGTCTTTATCAATAACTGTCAACACAAGTCTAGAGAATCCATTTTTAATGGTGACTTCAAATTCATCTGAAAATGAGAATATAACTATCAAACATTGAAATGATAAAGTTCATCAATAAAATTGAGTGCCGCACCACACTTCCCTTTCTCTAGAAACTGAACTCTATGTCACTACATAAAAGGTATAACTTTTCAAAGTCTTTTCACTTTACCTTTTCTGATGGATTTTAGTGCCTTCCTCTACAGCGTGTTTACACACACAATCAATATTAGGTAATGTCCGCTTGATCACATCACTATGGTTTTTTTTTATTCCATCTATTTCGTCTTACAAAGGTACGTATGTACGCTGACCAACAGACGTACGGATACACACATGCTACTGAACACACGAATGCACTCACGCTAGTCTATTTTGTGTGTTTCTATTTTCCCATGTTCACGTTTTTATCTAGCGCACATATTCGGTGACCTGAAGTGGTCTGAAGTTACCTTTCCTTGCGGTTTACCTCATATCTCTGAAATGCGCTCCAATCTCATTCCCGTAAACGGCGTGTTTTCAACTTGTGTCTTATATCGGCATCTTGAGGAATTCACTGATTTTCACTTGTCTCTAAGCACCAAATGCTAAGGTTATCAACCCCGTTTATTTTAATATATATCCATTTAACATCTGACCGGCACCTTAATATATATATTCTCAAAATAACAGTCACATACTATTGTCATTTGAATATTCCATCAAAAGCTTCTCTTGTTCAGTAAAAGAACAGTGTCGCATCACCCAAGTTGGTATCTAGACGCACACACACATACACACGACGAGCGTCTTATTTCGAATGGCTTTCTTTCTCCTTATGAGATCGCACTTACTGGAAGTTCGTCCTATCTCGCATAATTTCCTGAGAAGGGTCGTGTACCACCAGCACCAGCAGCAGCAGCAGCAGTGTGCTCATCATTAACACAGAATACTTTACACCGAGACGGCTAATTTGCATACATTAGGACGGCATTGAATTCAGACGTACCCTGCATGAAATACATTAACAAGGGAGCTGCCCTGAAGAAAAATCGGTCACGTCTCTTATTTTTTTTTTTTAACCGTCTGGCATTTATAATTCTCTCTTCGTCTCTGTCTCTGTTCTTTCTTTGTTTTTCAGTGTCATTCTCTGTTTTATTGATGTGACTCCATTTGCGAAAGTACCTTCTAGCAAAATAGAAAATGATCCATTGTAAAGTGGTATCATTTCCAATATAAATGGTACTTCAGTTATGTGAATAGGTACTATGAAATGCATTATAACGCTAATACTTTCACCGGGTAAACTGAAGGAAAATATAGCACTGATATGTTAACTAAATTTAAACTAGCGAATGACTGATTATGTGATGATACTTATTTTTCAAATGAATAATTCTTAAGAAAAATATGAATGCTATTTTTATTTGAAAGACATAAAACGGCGACTGTCAGACTTTTGGTTACCCAGGATACTTGAAACTTACTTAAAAGTTTTTCAGAAAAATATAGGAAAAATAGGCCAGTTAAGACGGATAAGAAAAAGACTTAAAATCAACTAACGCTAAACTCAGAAGCTACTGGACAGAAGGACGAGAGAGAGAGAGAAAGAGGGAGAGAGAGAGAGAGAGTCAAAATACAGGTGATATGGAATGGGAGAATGTTACAAATAATCAGTGATGTGTTACTGTTATTATATATAGCTATATATATATATATATATATATATATATATATATATATATATATATATATATATATATATATAGTATATATATATTTATATATATGACACGATGGAAAATTGAAACAATTGAGATGCTAAATACTTTCGTCTTATTACCATGACATGGTCATACGAAAGTACTTAGCATCTCATCTCAGTTGTTTCAATTTGCCTTAGTGACTGTAACTTTGTTCGTATGATCATAATTTTTTTTTTACCTATTTCAATGCTTGAAATTCAAAAGTCGGCTTACGTTACATTCGTTGATGGCTTATGGAATAAATGATAACTTCGTTTTAATTTTAATTGGATCAATTCATCAATAACTTGAAGTAAACGCTAACGTAAAAGTCTGATATATTAAATCCCGTAGGGAGTAGTACCATCATTGAACCTCACGCGGTGCACAGAAGGCATTGCTTGTTCCTTCGGCCCCTAGCTGCAACCCTTTTCATTCCTTTTACTGTGCCTCCGTCCATATTCTATTCCTTCCATCACACTTTCCACTCTTTCCTAACAGTTGTTTCATCGCGCAAGAGCAAGATTTTTCTTCTATTACAGTTTTTAATCCGTTTTACTCTCATATGAATGACCTCACATGCTCCAACGCTTGGCCTTTGGCTTAAATTTTATATTGTATTCCATTTCAATTTATTAGAAGGGTCATTTGAAGTTATGCATTGAAAATGTATGAAATCCTAAACTTCGAAATTCCAGTCGTACTTCTCCAAGATTTAAATGACGGGATCTCTTTAAAAATGACCCAGATTCGGCACTTGCGTTCGCTTACTGAAAAGAACATTCAAGTGTGACAATTTGCTTGATGACTGATTACTGAAATTGTTTTAGAAATATTTATGCTTCTATGTCCTGTAGAATGTTTAATAAAACACCTCAGTCTGCAGTCCGACGTGCTACATTAAGAATGTTTTTTTATTATTATTCCGAGTGTCCTTGGAAAATAAAAATATAGTAGTTTCACATCAATAGTGCATTTGATGTCTAGGTCAGTCCCTTACGACGCTCCTGATTGGCTGTTGATAAGCCAATGACAGGGCTGGAAACTCTCAGTCTCTCTCGAGATTTCACATGGGTAGGATCTATATTCCACCTCTCCTGAGGGCTGCGCCTTTCAAAAGTATCCCTCAGGAGAGGTGGAACATACATCCTGCTCATGTGAACTCTCTCGAGAGACTGAGTGTTTCCAGCCCTGTGATTGGCTTATCAACAGCCAATCAGGAGCTTCGTAAGGGACTGGCCTAGACATCAAATGCACGGTTGATGTGAATCTAATACAGTAATCAAATGTTGCTTGGTTAAAAATTTTCCATTTCATAAGCTAAAATTCCGAAAGCTTTTTACTTAAGTGGTAAGATAAGCATTGTAACCTTGCGATCAAAATTGAAAACAATGGAAATTAAAAATTAGTAGATATTAACCATTCAGTGAGAGAGCAATTAAAGACGAAAAGAGGGATTAGTATTTTTCACCCATTGAGAGAAATATAGATTTTAATATTATCAAAGACTTTGCATAAGTCACTGTTGAAGAGAACACAGCTTCGTCATGATATTTGCGTTAAATAAGCATATATTTATTATTCCAAAATCATACGTAAATTTTTACAAATATTTTCTATTTGCAGAGAGTGGATCTTACGTAAAATGCAGAGTATAATGTTAGTAGTGTTTTGTTCTCATCTAAAACCCTAAACCCTAAACAAGTTAAGCATTGAAGTTCTGATTTGAAAGATCAGAAAATGAATAAATACTGCGCAAATTCTAATAGAAGATAATCGAAAATTACCGTCATCCAGTCGCGTGCATACCAGATCTTTTTGTAGAAATCGGGGGACATAACATTAATAGCTCAATTGACTAAGCGCAGGGTTTTCTGCAGGTCCCTCTTATTGAGAGTAGTAAGGAATATATGGCTTTTTCAGTGCCCAAGGGACACTATGAATTTACGCGAATGCCGTTCGGTTTATTGGGCAGTCTGATGACTTTTACCAGGTTGGTGAACACAGTTTTGCACGGGTTATTGGGTAAAAATGTTTTTGTATATATAGATGATATTTTAGTCACAAGAGGCACTATCGTTCAACACCTGGAAGTGCTTAAGGAAGTACTTAGGAGGCTTAGATTAGCAGGGTTGAAAATTAATCTAGTTAAGAGTTCATTCTTGAAAAAGCAAATCACATATGTAGGCAATGTCATATCCAAGGAAGGCTTTAGAGTAAACGAAGATAAAGTCAAAGCAATTGCGGATTTTTCCACCCCGAGATCAAAGAAAGAAATTAAGTTATTCCTGGGTATCGCCGGTTTGTTTCGGAGGTTTGTGAAAGGGTTTTCTAACATAGCAGCTCCCCTAACAGATATATTGCGGGAAGACGTTCAATTTCAATGGGGGAAACCCCAGACTTAGAGCTTTCAAAAGCTTAAGGACGCACTAATGAATCCCCCAGTTCTAAAATTTCCAGATTTCAGCAAACCATTCACATTAGTGACTGATGCCAGTTAGGAGGGTATAGGTGCTTGTCTTATGCAAAATTTTGATGGGAAATTCAATCCCATAGCCTTTTATAGCAGGAAGTTCAGGACAAAGGGCAGTAATGAGAGATCAATGGCTACCATAGATAAAGAAGCCTTTGCAATAGTATGAAGTTTGGTTCATTTTAAAATGCTACTGATGGGAATAAAGTAGAAGTCCTTACAGACCACATGCCATTATTGGATCTTTTTAATAAGCCCGATTTGACGCCTAAAAAAGCTCGATGGTTTCTAACTATCAGAGATTTCGATGAAAAGCTCAAATATATAGAAAGCAAATTAAATGCAGTTGCGTATGCCCTTAGTAGAAGTTTTTATGACACGGAAGGATTTCAAGTTGCGCTAGTCACTAGCGAGTCTATTCAATGGGATATGGGTCTCATAGAGCAAAAGCAGGATGAAGATGAAATTTTGGCAGACGCAAAAGCGTTTCTTAGAGGGGAATTAGTCAGGAAACGTTATAAGTTACCCTTTTCGGGTTTAGAGTTATAAGGTAATCTATCGGTTAGGGAAATTAAATATAAATTGAGAACTAGTGAAAGTAAAGGAGTCATGACACAGATCGTAATTCCGAAGGTCCTAATTCCAGTGGTTTTGGATATAGTACATTGCAGGTTCGGTAGTACACACTTGGGGATAGAAAAAACATATAATGAGGTGCGTGCTAAATATATTTGGAAAAATATGGGGAAACATGTGGAAAGATTTGTGAAAAACTGTACAGTATGTAATGCATGCAAACCTGCAAGGATAATTTCAGAGAATACATATGGATATCCTAGGAAATTTTTGTGAATCTAGATATGCAAATAAGTACTTGTTAGTAATAATAGATGAACTTACGAGGATAATAGAAATTTTTCCACAAGCATAAAATGGCTGATAAAGTAGCTGTAGCATTTTTCAATGGCATCATTTGCAGATATGGCTCACCCGAGGTTTTATTGACCGACAATGGCAAAGAATTGTAAACAAAACTTTAGAATGTTTAGCGGAAGTCATGGGGATACAGGAAGTAACAATTATTCCATACAGACCTGAAGCTAATGGGTTGTGTGAATAAGCAAACAGGAAAGTGCTCGAAGCTCTCAGGAAGACTGTAGGTAGTAATGGTAAAAACTGGGACAGATATATTGATGTTGTTAGACATAATATTAACCCTATGGTTAATGATTCCATTAAAATGTCTCCATTTGAAGCTTTGTTTGGTTGCCCAGCATGAGGCACATTTGATCTGTTAACTATATCTCATCATGGAGAATATACAATGGAAGCATTAATATCTACAGCGAGAGAGAGACATGCTTGTCTCAGCCGTAATCTCGAGGCCACGACTCGAGAAATGGTAGAAAGAAGTAATAGCAAATCATCTGATCCTAAGATCAATGTTGGAGACAAGGTATTTCTGAAAATCAACGTGAGAAATGAACTAAATTACAAATTGGGTCCAAAATTTGAGGGTCCTTTTATAGTCATTGGGGAAAAGACTGGAAATAGATTTGTAGTAGGTAAAAACAGGTCGGTCAAAATTAACGCATATATCAAAACTGAAAAGAGTTGTTTGTGGTAACTAATATATATTGTGCGCAAACTGCGGCGTCTTGGCGTAAGATTCAGATGTAAATATTTCACGTGGAAAATTGGGTTGAAAATATGGCAAATTTCTGTTAAGCTGAAAAATATTATAATAAGCCCGTGGTGGTACTTGTGTGTATGGGTTTAGTGGGGCTGAAGTTTTGTAGCTTTTTGGGTGGTGGATTTTTGGGGCTGAATTTTTTTTGTGGCTATAATCTTTAGCAGTGGATTTTGTTGGTAGTTATAATTTTTTTGGTGGTGATCTGTGGTTTTACGAGCCAAGAGGGGTTTTTGTGGTTTTATGGGTCCCTGTGAAGAGGTTGTATTTTATTTCACCAGTGGTTATATTTGGCAATATATAATGGTTGAATTGTGGTTTTCTGTGGTTTATATCCTGACGAGGTGGTTATGTGGTTTTATATACTTGTAGCAGTATCATGAATGAGTTATGTTTTCAAGGACAATTTTTGGGTATCTTTGGTGATGTCCTAGGGATAATTTTGTGGAATGTGGTTATATAGTATTAGTATAGAATTTTTGGGCTATTTGGAGAATAATGGTTTCTGAGGTTGCAAGTCTGACTAGACAAATCTATAGTGCGATTTGAGCACATGAGGTATTCACAGGTGGATTAATGCTGATAATGCTGTGATGAGACCAGTTGCTGATTTTTTCTTTCGGAGTTGATTACATGGAGATTCGCATTGTTTTCAGAGACATCGATTATGACATTCTATGGGGATGTATGTAAGGGGTCAATTCCGGTCGATGGGATATGTTGCAGCAGCAAATTCCGTAACGATACATACTGCGTTTATGGGGGAAAGCGCTGGATTATATATGTTTTTTTTCTCCGTGTACATTTTGTAATGGGGAAAGTTCAATTATTATTATTTTTTTTTTCCTTTTCTTACGAGGGATGTTCGTAATAATGGTTAAGCTTTACATAGTATTTCTATTATAGACAGGAGGTATAATTTATCAGGTTATGTGTGTCAGATAGAAGGGGTATTCGGCATTATATTTCATGGAGGTTAATTATATAAACAGTCCAAGGATTTTGCTGTATAGACATTATGGGTTTTTTTTTTGATAGTATATTTGTCAGATATAGGATTACTTGTGAGGATTCAGTGGGTTAAGATCATATTTTGTTTAGTGAGAAATTTTTAATAATTGACTATGAGATTGGGTATATTAGTTAATGACAGATTTGTGTGGTAAAGCAAGACTTTAGTTATTCTATGATCATGCAGACTTCAAATACGGACACACGATGACTTTAGAGAATTCCCAACTTCACGTGACGGTGATGACGGAAACGGCTTGGTTCTACAGTACCAGAGGTCGAATCTCACACGAGCGGCAATGCTATTGATCGCCTTTGCAATGGACGAGATGTCGTTGGTGGATCGTCTCAGGATATGTTCTTGGACAAATCAGGAGTCTACAATCTTCTACGAGGCGGGTGCGAGACACACTTGCATGGAAGTCACGGGATATTTCCTTGACAACGAGGTGGTGGTTACGATTCCTTCATTGGAGAACATTGAATCTACAGTTCGGCGACGAGGGGGTGTTGGATACACTTACAGGAGTCGCAGACGCTGAATAATGGCACATGCTGAATTGTTTCGAGATGGTTTACGTGCTCAGCCTGGGTCTACAACTATTCGACAAAGGTGTTTGTGAAACACTTACATGGACCCACGAGGTGGTTCAAGTTCCACCTATCTTAGAGACGGATGAATTCTTCTTTGGCGAACGCTACACAATTCCAGTGATTGCGGTTATGGTATCCATAGTGATAGTTGAAATATGTGTTATAGGGGCTATCTTGCAAACATTATGAACCAGTATGTACCAGTTGCTAATGTGGTGTGCAATGAGAGTGCACAAAAGACATGGGTGGCCGAGCCATCTTAAAAGAAAGTGTGGTGGTGAATTGTTAATCTCAGCTTTTTCCGCTTAGAGACAGGAGGGCTTAGTGACAAGTGCTTGGCTTCTCGAAGAGTGCTGAAATGAAAGAACAGTCAGAATCGGTGACAATGCGATATGAAGTTGATGACCTTTCAGAGATAACATGGTTGGGTCCGGCGCGCTCGGTTGCTATGGCATTCTGAAAGGCGTTTCCGTGTGTGTGTTCATAGCGTGTGGTGTATGGGGCCTAACGATACGAGACGCAAAAGGAGAGGGGACACTCTTTGATTACCTGTGTGGTGGTTTGAGGACACCCATCACAAGGTAGAGCACACAAGACTTTGGAAGAGTTACCCTTTGAAAAGAGAAAGAGAAGTGTAGTGTATACATGTTCGTTTTAATTATCTTTCACATGTTGGTGTTGGAGTGATATAATAAATATGTCTCTTTATTTCAGATGGGTTCATGGCATCATGTATAGAATGGGTTCTCTATAGACTTTGACCGTTTTAATGGCATAATTAATCAGACAGTGAGATTTAGGGGAAGTGTTTACTTAATCTAGTTTGGGAGAGGAGAATGACAGTTTACTGTTTTTTTGAGGGTCAGACTTTATTCTTTTTACTCCATTTTATATTCATTTTGTTCCATTTAATGTTTAGCTAATTTGGGAAATAAAAAGTATATTTTTGTATCTACGAGGATTCATCAGCCGTTTGCATTTTTAGCTCATGCAGAAGGATAATCAGCAAAGAGAGGTACGGGAGTTGCCTTTTTTTGTTTTGTTTAAATGAGTGTCATTTAGTCCCAAAAGCTCGTGTGTGTGTGTGCGTGTGCGCGTGTGTTGTGTAATTATGTATATACGTAATCAGCTTTCCTTACAGATCGAATTTTATTAAAGATACTCCGAATGTAAAAAAACTGGAGATTAAGGCTTTCTTTGCGGCATTAGCACTGAATCAGTTCTGGAAAATGCGACTTGGTAATTTCACTCGCTATTGTATTCAGACAACAAACATGTGATATGTTAAATATATATAATATATATATATATATATATATATATATATATATATATATATTTATATATATATATATATGTATGTATGTATGTATATACATATATATATATATATATATATATATATATGTATGTATGTATGTATGTATGTATGTATATATATATGTGACAGCCTAATGGCCAGGTCGGATTTCCGAATTTCTATCACTAGGTTCGAATCCTGTCCTGGGAGATGCATTCACCAATTGTAAATTTCTGATCCAATTATAAATTTCTGGTGTTTAATTTATTCTGAAGGTATAGTGAATTCGATATGAAGTGACATTTGTGGCTCATATAATTATTTACAGAGAGAGAGAGAGAGAGAGAGAGAGAGAGAGAGAGAGAGACAGACAGAGAGAGAGATAATTTACGTTCTTAGACTCTCGAGTACATTATTGATACCGTGAACCCAGACAGATATCATTACAGGTAAAGAATAACCAAATTTCGAAGGTACAAAACCCTCCCCCACACGGAACCGCCAACTGACAAATCACCGAGTTTACTCGAATAACGGCCTGAGGGGATGTAAGTAAGTTCATAAGGATTAAACGCCATAAAGCCCGAATGAAAGTCATAAATTTGCCAGTGGTATCAAGTTAGGGGACTGATCAGAATGATGAATTGGTAGTGGATTGAGTTCTTCAAGGCTTTCATTAATCCTCGCGACAAGATCATTAAGCCTTGGAACCATCTGACTAATATCATCCATTTTCTCTCCACCGGTTGGCAACGCTCAAGTGTCTCTTGGTATTAGTCTATAGACTGGTGTATCTCCAGTCACTCTCCTGTTGTGATTTATTACAAATCAAATTCAAATTGGGAATGTGAGGAGCGATAGATTGTCGGGAAAAGAAAAATGATCCGGTCATGAGCGCTTTAGTTGTAAAGATTAAATTTTGTCTTGGCGAGATTTGAGAGGAACCACTTAATGGGTACTCTAGTACAAAGTAGCTTGATTACGCTTTCATTTGTTTAACGTTCTGGCGTTTCCTTTAATGTGTGAACTTTTTTATTTTTTTAACTTTTCTTTTGCAGCTTGATCCATGAAAGCCTTCATGGTGGGGTTATTGCCGTCGGTGCACCTCACGTAGTGCACTGTAGGCATAAAGTTTCTTGCAACGCCCCTTCGGTCCCTAGCTACAACGCATTTCATTTTTTTTGTTATACCTCCGTTCATATTCTCTTTCTTTCCTCTTGCTTTCCACCTCCCCAAAAGTTTCTCCTTGGACGAGTGGTTATCGTGTTCGCCTACCGATTCGGTAGTCCGGAGTTCGATTCCCCACTCTGCCAACGTGGAGTCTAGTGATTAGAAATTTATTTCTCGATATAACGTGGTTCGGATCCCACAATAAGCTTTAGGTCCCGTTGCTAGGTAACCAATTGCTTCCTAGCTTCCTAACAATTGTTTCCTTGTGCAACTGCGAATTTTGCCTCCTGTTACACCTTTCAAACCTTTCTACTCTATTTCCATTTCAACGCTGAATGGCCACGTAGGTTCCATCGCTTGGTCCTTAGCCTAAATTCTATATATCATACCATTCAAACTTCTTTTACGAACTATGTGAACTTGGCGAAGAGTCCTGGTTCTTCATGGGGAAAGGGGGTGGGGGTGGAGCGCAATATTCGTGTTACATTTCATACGTATATTGCACCAGTATCATTTCCTTAAACAATGATAATATCAACGGAAACAAAAACGACAGTAATGATAATGACATTTTTTTTTTAAGTTGCAAAAATATAAAACGAAAAAATGACTTTCCATACAAAAGGCTTTCATGTATTCTAACAAGTGAAGCGAACGAACATTTGGCAAAGTTATTTTGCAAGTCAGTGTCACCACCAGTGGGCCAACGGAAGTAAGGTAAGAATAGAATAGATGCCGAATAAGTGGAACGAAATGAGAAACCGAAATGGCGAAGACTCAAGGGAATAGAGAGAATAGATCATAAGAAACGGGTTTTGGAGAAATTGGTCGTGTTGGTAAAAGCCTCATAAATTTTTCCTTGAGGTGTTAAGAAAGGTTGGATAAGATCGCAAATCCAAAGTTTTAATTAACGGGATGATTAAATCGCAATTTCTCAGGGGTACCGGGAATCAATTTTCAGAGCTTAACGAAGGAAATAAAAATATACGTTAGGCGAAGATATTAAAAGGAAATAGAGCCGGTTATTAACTCGACGCACACACACTGGGATCCACACATACGCACAGTGAAACGCATATCTATATTATATATAGTATATATATTATATATATCTATATATATATATATATATATATATATATATATATATATAATATGATATTATTAGGAACTCTGTGGTCCTGGTATGATTATTATACAGCTTTTGTTTATACTTATGAAATCTGTATATTATATGTCCAGGCTCTTTCTAAGCCTTTTAAAGATATTTACCTTACTACCACAACTTCAAGAGGGGAGTAATTGAAACCGTTAACGTGAAAGCAAAATTTATCCAATTAAATCATCTGTACAAGGCCCGAATTATTGGCTGAGGCCATAAACACATTCACTTTCAAACCTCATTCACCACACAGTTTGTCACGTAAATGACAGTTAGAGGAAAAATACAAAGGAGCCGAAGAGAAAAATGAAGACAGTAAATGAGTGGGATATTAAAGAAGGAAGAAAATCTTAAACCTGATCATTAAAAGGATATTTACTCTTCTCCGTGACCACAAGGCCTCCTCTTAACGGTTCCCGTAGGGGGTAAGGTGCATTGTAGGCATTATTTGCGGTTGTTTGCAGAACGTTCTACTCTCAATTTCCATTTCAGCTCCGAATGACCTCGTAGGTCCCAGCGCTTGGCCTTTGGCTTGAATCATATATTCCATTCCATTCCTCCTAACGGCTCACGGAGGATCTGGAGTCAACAGCTATATCCTACCACGCAGGACACATCGCTCCTCAGGATGTGGGAGATGACGATAGTCTTGGGACTTGGGACACCTGTCGCTACGTGAGCACACCCTCGGCACAAGGTAAGGTGGGTAGGGGGGAGGGGGGATGAGCTCCCAAAGACAATGACACGATAACAGCAGACACGCCCCTTAAAGGCAGAAGTAAACAGAACCTCTCTACAGGAGCGTCGGACGCAGTCAGTCTTCCTTTCAGACGAAAATTTATGTAGTAAGTCACTTCTGAAACAATTATACGTAGCAAAAAGCGGAAGATATAGAAAAGGAAAAATAATCGTATCTGAAAATAAAGAAATTTCCATGGGCAGGGTACCAGTTACCAAATAACTACTTTCGATGGAGGAAGAAAAACAAGAAAAGCTCTATCCAAGAAGGCGAGAATCAACAGAACTTCTGAAAATCAATAGTCATTATTAAACTATGTTGACGTTAGAGGAGCCGCGAAATTAAAACGTTTAGGTAATGTTAATGTAATATAATGTATATACATTATATATATATATATATATATATATATATATATAGTATATATATTTAATATATATATGTATTATATACATATATATATATAGATATATATAATATATATATATATATATATATATATATGTGTGTGTGTGTGTGTGTGTGTGTGTGTGTGTGTAACCGCTTCCAGCACCGTGCTAAGCAAAGAGGTCTCATGAATTCCACGACTCGTATTTTTGTTGCTTTCACTCCTCAGATTTCCACTCCTCTGCGGAACTCCCCTCTCGTGATTCTCAATACATACATATATATATAGATATATATATATATGATATATATAGAGATATATATATATATATATATACCTATATCTAATATATATATATATATAATATAATATATCATATATATATATATATATCTATACACACACACATGTGTGTGTGTGTGCAGTCGTTCCAAGTCTGTCAACCATTCACACTCAGATGAGATTCAGTGTCGCGTTAATGTTTATTTTTTTCACGTAGAAGAGATAAACTGACCAATTATAGAGACCATGGTCTGAAAGCAACAAACTTGAAGATTAAATCGATTTGTTGAACGAACAACACAGCAACTTAATAAATGAGTGACACGAAAGGTCACAGGTTTCGTATCTTTTTGAATAAAGGAGTAACACGAAAGGTCATAGGTTTCATATCATTTTGCTTCTGGTGCAATGCATACAAAAATGTTCTCCATTAGAAATTGTGAGGAGGAATAATTACAGCATAATGTTAGAAATATATTTCCGTATAATTTGGTAGTCCACGCCTGGAAATTTAAATAGCATTAACTTAATGGACTGGGTTCCGGCTTTGAATAATTAATAATTTATTAGGTTTTTTGCTATTATATTGTCATTTCCGTAAAATGTTACAAGAATGAGCTAAATAGCTAACTTACATAGCAAAACACTTAACTTATTTATGAAAACATTTCTATCATATTCTGTAAGTGACTTGCCTTTGCATAATCTTAAGAAGAATCAGAAAAGATTCAAGGAGAACAGATTAGCATGAGTATAAAGGTGCGCCGCCGTGCTGTTGCTCCACGGTCGTGGTGAACAAGTGGAAGTCAACAAACGGGTGGAAATCCTATATACGAGGGTTGTCTGTAAAAGAAGGTTCCCAAAGATTTTTCACGATGAAAAACATGATTATTGGCATCGGAAAGCTTAGACTTTTTCCTATTTTTCGACATAATCGCCGTTGAGATCAATGCATTTTTGCATGCGGTCTACCATCTTCTTTATGCCTGAATCGTAGAACTCTCCCGCCGCTCCGCGAAGGTAGCTTAAACCTCTTCTTTCAGCCCCTCTCCAGTTCTGAAATGCGTTATGGACATCTGTATGTCTGTCTTTGTATTCT
Organism: Macrobrachium nipponense; assembly: GCF_015104395.2. Lineage (NCBI taxonomy): Eukaryota > Metazoa > Arthropoda > Malacostraca > Decapoda > Palaemonidae > Macrobrachium > Macrobrachium nipponense. Next base: position 88,541,580 of record NC_087201.1, read on the forward strand.
CATACACTTTTCTCCGTAGACTTCACACAGTTGGGAATGAATGTCCACCAGTGCAGTGTTTTTTGCTCACAAAAAACGAATCACAGAGCTTAATTCACACCTGGCTGAAGAAGCGAGTGGGAGCTCCATCTCCGTCGGCTGCCAAGCCAAGGCTGAGCGTCGCAGACAGCTCGCCGGGGGTTTGGGGGGGGGGGGGGGGGGGGTGGGGGGGGGGGGGGGGGGGGGGGGGGGCTGACTGGGACTGGGGGAACCAAGCTACACGCGAGTGTCGCCGGATCCCGCGTAACAGCGTTCCTTGCGACTGCAGCTCCTTGAGAACCTTATTATAGGGACCAAAGCCAAATATATATATATATACATCTATATATATATATATATATATATATATATATATATATATATATATATATATATATATAATATATATATATACAAGATACATTATACATATACATATATATATAGTATATATATATATATATATATACTATAATATATATATATATCTTTTAAGTGAAATCGATCCTTTTCGGAGAAAGGAATGTTTGCTGAGAAGCTTTAGAAATATCACAAATAATTAGCTAGAAGTCTCATGCAATGAAGAGAAAATGAACTGATTTGTAAACATGATTAATGTGATAGGATCCTTTTCATGTAAAATGAAAATAAAATTTGATTTGACTCTCTCTCTCTCTCCTCTCTCTCTCTCTCTCTCTGTCTCTCTCTCTCTCTCTCTCTCTCTCAGTGGAATCAAGGAGACCCGAAGTTTTCAAATGCTTTACGTACAGAACCAAATGAAATATCTGGATATACTTATAAGTCGACGCCATATTTTAAGGGGAAATCCTTCAGATACACGATCCTCTCTTGTTTTGCACCAACAGGATTGTTTCCAGTCACACAGTGGTAGCGTTGTCAGTGCACCTTATATCATCTGGTGTACTGTAAGCATTGCTTGAGGTACCTCCGTTCATATTCTCGCTCTTCCATCTTACTTCTCACTCTCTCCTAACCATTATTGTTGCAATATTATTTTCGGTGCTTGGCTTCTGGCCAAATTTTATATTCCAATTCCAGGTCCTGCATCACCACATACGCTTGACTGCAACTACTTGAGAGAGAGAGAGAGAGAGAGAGAGAGAGAGAGAGAGAGAGAGCTTTTATTCGAATGAGGCTTCTTATTATAACGGTAAAAAGATTATCAAAATGGCTCTACCACCGCTTATCTTGTTCGCATACGATGTATACACCCACACACACACACACACACACACATATATATATGTATAATATATATATATATATATATATATATATATATATATATATATATATATATATAAGTCATATCACATTTCCGTGATTCATATACATATATCGAGCTACAATGTCCTTTAATATCTAATTCGCTCTACCTCGGAATTAATATATTTTCATATATGCTTAACCGAAGGGGAATTTTTTCTCGATAATAGATTTGCCTGGACCAGGGCGCGAACCTATGGATCCTTTCAAACCCAGGAACGTCAGTGAAGCTTTTCCTACTACACCACCGCGAGAGGTTAAAAAATTCATGTCGCCTCCTCACCCTCATCATACCTTTCGCGCGCAGGTAATTAGTTGGTTTGGAGACAACATCCCACCTCGACTCCGAGTCGAGGTGGGTTGATGTTGTCTCCAAACCAACTAATTACCTGCGCGCGAAAGGTATATGAGGGTGAGAGGCGACATGAACTTTTAACCTCTCGCGGTGGTGTAGTAGGAAAAGCTTCACTGACGTTCCTGGGTTGAAAGGATCCATAGGTTCGCGCCCTGGTCCAGGCAAATCTATTATCGAGAAAAAATTCCCCTTCGGTTAAGCATATATGAAAATATATTAATTCCGAGGTAGAGCGAATTAGATATTAAAGGACATTGTAGCTCGATATATATATATATATAAATATCTATATATATATATATATATATATATATATATATATTATATATATATATATATATATATATATATATATATATATATATATATATATATATATATATATATATATATATATATATATATATATATCTATATATATATATATATGAATAAACTGGTAGGGTCTCGTCGTAAAACTAAAACACAGTTGCCTCTAAAAAAAAAAAGAAAGAAAAAAACCATCAACTGAGTGATTGATAGGGCTGTAGTCAGCAATGCTTAGCAACTTTATTTCGTCTTTATATTTCGCTTTTGGTACCGGTTCTGTTCGGCTTTAGCTGTATATCAGCATCGAATTGGCGATCTTAAATGTTTTCAGTGATTCATGTAATTGCATGCTATGATTTAGTCACGGGAGCAAGGAACTCTGCTGGCTTATGTTCCTAATTCGTATTTGCGAGCTGGAGGATTAAAGAATTTTGCTTATCCTTTAACAAGGGACACTCAGCTGTTTTGTTAACCGCGCCAAATGAAATTTTGTGATACATAAAGTCCTTTCAAGTTCCTTCATAGGTTTTACAGGCAGAAAAATAGTTTCGTTATATCCTAAGGTAAAAAAAATAAGTTTGTAAGAGATAAATGTATATGAATTTTTGTTGTTGTCAAATTATGAAATGGATCATAGGTAAAACTAAAGATTTTCGAAAAGGTACAGAAGAGAAGTAATGAAAAGAACTTGAAATTAAGAGCGGGTGTTGAGCATTGATCAGTTATATATAAGACTACCGTCATGAATTTATTGCGAAAACATTCACACTGGAATGTTGATAGACAAGTGCCAATACGCAGAGAAGCTGTAAAATGTTGCTAACTTTCAAGATGAGGAAACTAAGAGAAT